>NW_027476256.1:0-300000 GCF_051020955.1 Megalopta genalis | reverse complement strand
CGCATGGATTTTGAAGCTAATTCTTGTGTGTTCCCTACATTTGAAGCTATATCACTTATATCGCAAGTATCTGAACCTAAATCATTCGTTTCGCATGGACGTGACGCTAAACCTTCTAATTCGCATTGATTTGCAGCAAAATCATGTGTTACGCTTGGATTTGAAGCTAACTCGTTTGTTTCCCTTGCATTTGAAGCTGTATCACTTATATCGCAATTATCTGATGCTAAATCATTAGTTTCGCATAGATTTGAAGCCAAACCTTCTACATCGCATTGATTTGCAGCTAAATCATGTGTTTCGCTTGGATTTGAAGCTAACTCGTTTGTTTCGCAAGCAGATGAAGCTATATCACATATATCGCAAGTATCTGAAGCTAAATCATTGGTTTCGAATGGATTTGAAGCTAAACATTCTACATCGCATTGATTTGCTTCTAAATCATGTGTTTCGCATGGATTTGCAGGTAACTCGTTCGTTTCACCTGCATTTGATGCTTTATCACTTATATCGCAAGTATCTGAAGCTAAATCATTTGTTTCGCATGGATTAGAAGCTAAACCTTCTACATCGCATTGATTTGCAGCTAAATCATGTGTTTCGCATGGATTTGATGCTAACTCGTTTGTTTCGTCTCCATTTGAAGCTATATCACTTATATCCCAAGCATCTGAAGCTAAATCATTTGTGTCGCATGGATTTGTAGCTGAACCTTCTACGTAGCATGGATTTGAAGCTTAATCATGTGTTTTGCATGGATTTGAAGCTAACTCGTTGTTTCGACTGCATTTGAAACTATATAATTTATATCGCAATGATTTGAAGCCAAATCATTTGTGTCGCATGGATTTGAAACTAAACCTTCTACATCGCATTGATTTGATGCTACATCATGTGTACCGCATGGATTTGCATCTAAACCTTCTTCATCGCATTGATTTGCAGCTAAATCATGTGTTTCGCGTGGCTTTGGAGCTAAACATTCCTACATAGATTTGAAGCTAGCTCGTTTGTTCCGTCTGCATTTGAAACTATAATCACATATATCGCAAGTATCTGAAGCTGAATCATTTGTTCCGCATGGATTGATGCTGAGCCTTCTACTTCGCATTGATTTGAAGCTAAATCGTTTGTTACGCATGGATTTGGAGCTAACTCGTTTGTTTCTCCTGCATTTGAAGCTATATCACTTATATCCTAAGTGTTTGCAGCTCAATCATTTGTTTCGCATGGATTTGAATCTAAACCTTCTACTTCGCATTGATTTGAATCTAAATCGTGTGTTTCTCTTGTATTTGAAGCTAAACTCGTTTGTTTCACCTGCATTTGGAGCTATATCATGTATATCACAAGTATTTGAAGCTAAACCATTTGTTTCGCATGGATTCGAAGATAAGCATTCTACTTCGCATTGATTTGAAGCTGAATCATGTGTTTCGCATGGATTTGAAACTAACTCTTTTCATTCGCATGCAGTTGAAGTTAAATCATGTATAAAACAAGAATTTGAAGCTAAACTATTTGTTTCGCATCTATTGAAACTAAACAATGTGTTTCGAATGAATTTGAAGATAAATCATGTGTTTCGCATGGATTTGAAACTAACTCGTTTGTTTCCCCCTGCATTTGAAGCTATATCACTTATATCGCAAGTATCTGATGCTAAATCATTTGTTTCGCATGGATTTGAGGCTAAACCTTCTATATCGCATTGATTTGCAGCAAAATCATGTGTTCTCTTGGATTTGAAGCTAACTCGTTTGTTTCGCCTGCATTTGAAGCTATATCACTTGTATCGCAAGTCTTTGAAGAAAAATCATTTTTTCGCATGGATGTGAAGCTAAACCTTCTACATCGCATTGATTTGCAGTTATATCATGTGTTTCGCATGGATTTGAAGCTAACACGTTTGTTTCGCACGAATTTGAAGCTAATAGATGTTTCGCATTAATTTTAAGCTAAATCATGTGTCACGTATGGAATTAAAGCTAACTGGTTTGTTTCGCCTGCATTTGAAGCTATATAGCCTATATCCTAACTGTTTGAAGCTCAATAATTTGTTTCGCATGGATTTGAAGCTAACTCGTTTGTGTCGCATGCAGCTGAAGCTAAATCATCTATATCACAAGTATTTGTAGCCAAACCATTTGTTTCTCATGGATTTGAATCTAAGCCTTCTACTTAGCATTGATTTGAAGCTAAATTATGCTGTTTCGCATGGATTTGAAGCTAACTCCTTCGTTTCGCATGCAGTTGAAGCTAAATCATGTATATCACAAGTATTTGAAGCTAAACTATTTGTTTCGCATGGATTTGAAGCTGAACAATGTTTTTCAAATGAATTTGAATATAAATCATGTGTTTCGCATGGATTTGAAGCTATCTCGATTGTTTCGCATGCAGTTGAAGCTCAATCATCTATATCACGAGTATTAGAAGCCAAACCATATGTTTCTCATGGATTTGAAACTAACTCGCTTGTTTCGCTTGCAGTTGAAGCTAAATCATGTATAACACAAGTATTTGAAGCTAAAGCATTTGATTCGCATGGATTTGGAGCTAAACCTACTACATAGCATTGATTTGAAGCTCAATCATGTGTTTTGCATGGATATGAAGCTAACTCGTTTGTTTCCCCCTGCATTCGAAGCTATGTCACTTACATTGCTAGTAACTGATGCTAAATCACTTGATTCGCATGCATTTGAAGCTAAACCTTCTAATTCGCATTGATTTCAAGCTATATCATGTGTTTCGCATGTACTTGAACCTTGCTCGTTTGTTCCGTCTGCATTTGAAACTATATCACTTATATCGCAAGTATCTGAAGCTAAATCATGTGTTTCGCATGGATTTGCTGCTAACTCGTTTCTTTCCCCCTGCATTTGAAGCAATATCACTTATATCGCATGTATCTGATGCAAAATCATTTGCGTCGCATGGATTTGAAGCTAACTTGTTTCGCCTGCATTTGAAGTTATATCACTTGTATCGCAAGTATTTGAAGAAAAATCATTTTTTTCGCACGGATTTGAAGCTAAACCTTCTACATCGCATTGATTTGCAGTTCAATCATGTGTTTCGCATGGATTTGAAGCTAACTCGTTTGTTTCGTCTGCACTTGAAGCAATATCACATATATTGCTAGTGTCTGAAGCTAAATCATTTGTGTCGCATGGATTTGAAGCTAAACCTTCTACATAGCATTGATTTGAAGCTAAATCATGTGTAACGCATGGATTTTGAAGCTAATTCTTTTGTGTTCCCTACATTTGAAGCTATATCACTTATATCGCAAGTATCTGAACCTAAATCATTCGTTTCGCATGGACGTGACGCTAAACCTTCTAAATCGCATTGATTTGCAGCAAAATCATGTGTTACGCTTGGATTTGAAGCTAACTCGTTTGTTTCCCTTGCATTTGAAGCTGTATCACTTATATCGCAATTATCTGATGCTAAATCATTAGTTTCGCATAGATTTGAAGCCAAACCTTCTACATCGCATTGATTTGCAGCTAAATCATGTGTTTCGCTTGGATTTGAAGCTAACTCGTTTGTTTCGCAAGCAGATGAAGCTATATCACATATATCGCAAGTATCTGAAGCTAAATCAATTGGTTTCGAATGGATTTGAAGCTAAACATTCTACATCGCATTGATTTGCTTCTAAATCATGTGTTTCGCATGGATTTGCAGGTAACTCGTTCGTTTCACCTGCATTTGATGCTTTATCACTTATATCGCAAGTATCTGAAGCTAAATCATTTGTTTCGCATGGATTAGAAGCTAAACCTTCTACATCGCATTGATTTGCAGCTAAATCATGTGTTTCGCATGGATTTGATGCTAACTCGTTTGTTTCGTCTCCATTTGAAGCTATATCACTTATATCCCAAGCATCTGAAGCTAAATCATTTGTGTCGCATGGATTTGTAGCTGAACCTTCTACGTAGCATGGATTTGAAGCTTAATCATGTGTTTTGCATGGATTTGAAGCTAACTCGTTTGTTTCGACTGCATTTGAAACTATATAATTTATATCGCAATGATTTGAAGCCAAATCATTTGTGTCGCATGGATTTGAAACTAAACCTTCTACATCGCATTGATTTGATGCTACATCATGTGTACCGCATGGATTTGCATCTAAACCTTCTTCATCGCATTGATTTGCAGCTAAATCATGTGTTTCGCGTGGCTTTGGAGCTAAACATTCTACATAGATTTGAAGCTAGCTCGTTTGTTCCGTCTGCATTTGAAACTATATCACATATATCGCAAGTATCTGAAGCTGAATCATTTGTTCCGCCATGGATTGATGCTGAGCCTTCTACTTCGCATTGATTTGAAGCTAAATCGTTTGTTACGCATGGATTTGGAGCTAACTCGTTTGTTTCTCCTGCATTTGAAGCTATATCACTTATATCCTAAGTGTTTGCAGCTCAATCATTTGTTTCGCATGGATTTGAATCTAAACCTTCTACTTCGCATTGATTTGAATCTAAATCGTGTGTTTCTCTTGTATTTGAAGCTAACTCGTTTGTTTCACCTGCATTTGGAGCTATATCATGTATATCACAAGTATTTGAAGCTAAACCATTTGTTTCGCATGGATTCGAAGATAAGCATTCTACTTCGCATTGATTTGAAGCTGAATCATGTGTTTCGCATGGATTTGAAACTAACTCTTTTCATTCGCATGCAGTTGAAGTTAAATCATGTATAAAACAAGAATTTGAAGCTAAACTATTTGTTTCGCATCTATTTGAAACTAAACAATGTGTTTCGAATGAATTTGAAGATAAATCATGTGTTTCGCATGGATTTGAAACTAACTCGTTTGTTTCCCCCTGCATTTGAAGCTATATCACTTATATCGCAAGTATCTGATGCTAAATCATTTGTTTCGCATGGATTTGAGGCTAAACCTTCTATATCGCATTGATTTGCAGCAAAATCATGTGTTCTCTTGGATTTGAAGCTAACTCGTTTGTTTCGCCTGCATTTGAAGCTATATCACTTGTATCGCAAGTCTTTGAAGAAAAATCATTTTTTTCGCATGGATGTGAAGCTAAACCTTCTACATCGCATTGATTTGCAGTTATATCATGTGTTTCGCATGGATTTGAAGCTAACACGTTTGTTTCGCACGAATTTGAAGCTAATAGATGTTTCGCATTAATTTTAAGCTAAATCATGTGTCACGTATGGAATTAAAGCTAACTGGTTTGTTTCGCCTGCATTTGAAGCTATATAGCCTATATCCTAACTGTTTGAAGCTCAATAATTTGTTTCGCATGGATTTGAAGCTAACTCGTTTGTGTCGCATGCAGCTGAAGCTAAATCATCTATATCACAAGTATTTGTAGCCAAACCATTTGTTTCTCATGGATTTGAATCTAAGCCTTCTACTTAGCATTGATTTGAAGCTAAATTATGTGTTTCGCATGGATTTGAAGCTAACTCCTTCGTTTCGCATGCAGTTGAAGCTAAATCATGTATATCACAAGTATTTGAAGCTAAACTATTTGTTTCGCATGGATTTGAAGCTGAACAATGTTTTTCAAATGAATTTGAATATAAATCATGTGTTTCGCATGGATTTGAAGCTATCTCGATTGTTTCGCATGCAGTTGAAGCTCAATCATCTATATCACGAGTATTAGAAGCCAAACCATATGTTTCTCATGGATTTGAAACTAACTCGCTTGTTTCGCTTGCAGTTGAAGCTAAATCATGTATAACACAAGTATTTGAAGCTAAAGCATTTGATTCGCATGGATTTGGAGCTAAACCTACTACATAGCATTGATTTGAAGCTCAATCATGTGTTTTGCATGGATATGAAGCTAACTCGTTTGTTTCCCCTGCATTCGAAGCTATGTCACTTACATTGCTAGTAACTGATGCTAAATCACTTGATTCGCATGCATTTGAAGCTAAACCTTCTAATTCGCATTGATTTCAAGCTATATCATGTGTTTCGCATGTACTTGAACCTTGCTCGTTTGTTCCGTCTGCATTTGAAACTATATCACTTATATCGCAAGTATCTGAAGCTAAATCATGTGTTTCGCATGGATTTGCTGCTAACTCGTTTCTTTCCCCTGCATTTGAAGCAATATCACTTATATCGCATGTATCTGATGCAAAATCATTTGCGTCGCATGGATTTGAAGCTAACTTGTTTCGCCTGCATTTGAAGTTATATCACTTGTATCGCAAGTATTTGAAGAAAAATCATTTTTTTCGCACGGATTTGAAGCTAAACCTTCTACATCGCATTGATTTGCAGTTCAATCATGTGTTTCGCATGGATTTGAAGCTAACTCGTTTGTTTCGTCTGCACTTGAAGCAATATCACATATATTGCTAGTGTCTGAAGCTAAATCATTTGTGTCGCATGGATTTGAAGCTAAACCTTCTACATAGCATTGATTTGAAGCTAAATCATGTGTAACGCATGGATTTTGAAGCTAATTCTTTTGTGTTCCCTACATTTGAAGCTATATCACTTATATCGCAAGTATCTGAACCTAAATCATTCGTTTCGCATGGACGTGACGCTAAACCTTCTAAATCGCATTGATTTGCAGCAAAATCATGTGTTACGCTTGGATTTGAAGCTAACTCGTTTGTTTCCCTTGCATTTGAAGCTGTATCACTTATATCGCAATTATCTGATGCTAAATCATTAGTTTCGCATAGATTTGAAGCCAAACCTTCTACATCGCATTGATTTGCAGCTAAATCATGTGTTTCGCTTGGATTTGAAGCTAACTCGTTTGTTTCGCAAGCAGATGAAGCTATATCACATATATCGCAAGTATCTGAAGCTAAATCATTGGTTTCGAATGGATTTGAAGCTAAACATTCTACATCGCATTGATTTGCTTCTAAATCATGTGTTTCGCATGGATTTGCAGGTAACTCGTTCGTTTCACCTGCATTTGATGCTTTATCACTTATATCGCAAGTATCTGAAGCTAAATCATTTGTTTCGCATGGATTAGAAGCTAAACCTTCTACATCGCATTGATTTGCAGCTAAATCATGTGTTTCGCATGGATTTGATGCTAACTCGTTTGTTTCGTCTCCATTTGAAGCTATATCACTTATATCCCAAGCATCTGAAGCTAAATCATTTGTGTCGCATGGATTTGTAGCTGAACCTTCTACGTAGCATGGATTTGAAGCTTAATCATGTGTTTTGCATGGATTTGAAGCTAACTCGTTTGTTTCGACTGCATTTGAAACTATATAATTTATATCGCAATGATTTGAAGCCAAATCATTTGTGTCGCATGGATTTGAAACTAAACCTTCTACATCGCATTGATTTGATGCTACATCATGTGTACCGCATGGATTTGCATCTAAACCTTCTTCATCGCATTGATTTGCAGCTAAATCATGTGTTTCGCGTGGCTTTGGAGCTAAACATTCTACATAGATTTGAAGCTAGCTCGTTTGTTCCGTCTGCATTTGAAACTATATCACATATATCGCAAGTATCTGAAGCTGAATCATTTGTTCCGCATGGATTTGATGCTGAGCCTTCTACTTCGCATTGATTTGAAGCTAAATCGTTTGTTACGCATGGATTTGGAGCTAACTCGTTTGTTTCTCCTGCATTTGAAGCTATATCACTTATATCCTAAGTGTTTGCAGCTCAATCATTTGTTTCGCATGGATTTGAATCTAAACCTTCTACTTCGCATTGATTTGAATCTAAATCGTGTGTTTCTCTTGTATTTGAAGCTAACTCGTTTGTTTCACCTGCATTTGGAGCTATATCATGTATATCACAAGTATTTGAAGCTAAACCATTTGTTTCGCATGGATTCGAAGATAAGCATTCTACTTCGCATTGATTTGAAGCTGAATCATGTGTTTCGCATGGATTTGAAACTAACTCTTTTCATTCGCATGCAGTTGAAGTTAAATCATGTATAAAACAAGAATTTGAAGCTAAACTATTTGTTTCGCATCTATTTGAAACTAAACAATGTGTTTCGAATGAATTTGAAGATAAATCATGTGTTTCGCATGGATTTGAAACTAACTCGTTTGTTTCCCCTGCATTTGAAGCTATATCACTTATATCGCAAGTATCTGATGCTAAATCATTTGTTTCGCATGGATTTGAGGCTAAACCTTCTATATCGCATTGATTTGCAGCAAAATCATGTGTTCTCTTGGATTTGAAGCTAACTCGTTTGTTTCGCCTGCATTTGAAGCTATATCACTTGTATCGCAAGTCTTTGAAGAAAAATCATTTTTTTCGCATGGATGTGAAGCTAAACCTTCTACATCGCATTGATTTGCAGTTATATCATGTGTTTCGCATGGATTTGAAGCTAACACGTTTGTTTCGCACGAATTTGAAGCTAATAGATGTTTCGCATTAATTTTAAGCTAAATCATGTGTCACGTATGGAATTAAAGCTAACTGGTTTGTTTCGCCTGCATTTGAAGCTATATAGCCTATATCCTAACTGTTTGAAGCTCAATAATTTGTTTCGCATGGATTTGAAGCTAACTCGTTTGTGTCGCATGCAGCTGAAGCTAAATCATCTATATCACAAGTATTTGTAGCCAAACCATTTGTTTCTCATGGATTTGAATCTAAGCCTTCTACTTAGCATTGATTTGAAGCTAAATTATGTGTTTCGCATGGATTTGAAGCTAACTCCTTCGTTTCGCATGCAGTTGAAGCTAAATCATGTATATCACAAGTATTTGAAGCTAAACTATTTGTTTCGCATGGATTTGAAGCTGAACAATGTTTTTCAAATGAATTTGAATATAAATCATGTGTTTCGCATGGATTTGAAGCTATCTCGATTGTTTCGCATGCAGTTGAAGCTCAATCATCTATATCACGAGTATTAGAAGCCAAACCATATGTTTCTCATGGATTTGAAACTAACTCGCTTGTTTCGCTTGCAGTTGAAGCTAAATCATGTATAACACAAGTATTTGAAGCTAAAGCATTTGATTCGCATGGATTTGAAGCTAAGCCTTCTACTTCGCATTGATTTGAATCTAAATCGTGTGTTTCTCTCGTATTTGAAGCTAACTCGTTTGTTTCACCTGCATTTGAAGCTATATCATGTATATCACAAGTATTTGAAGCTAAACCATTTGTTTCGCATGGATTCGAAGATAAGCATTCTACTTCGCATTGATTTGAAGCTGAATCATGTGTTTCGCATGGATTTGAAACTAACTCTTTTCATTCGCATGCAGTTGAAGTTAGATCATGTATAAAACAAGAATTTGAAGCTAAACTATTTGTTTCGCATGAATTTGAAACTAAACAATGTGTTTCGAATGAATTTGAAGATAAATCATGTGTTTCGCATGGATTTGAAGCTAACTCGATTGTTTCGCATGCAGTTGAAGCTAAATCATCTATATCACAAGTATTTGAAGCTAAACCAGTCGTTTCGCATGGATTCGAAGATAAGCCTTCTACTTCGCATTGATTTGAAGCTGAATCATGTGTTTCGCATGGATTTGAAACTAACTCTTTTCATTCGCATGCAGTTGAAGTTAGATCATGTATAAAACAAGAATTTGAAGCTAAACTATTTGTTTCGCATGAATTTGAAACTAAACAATGTGTTTCGAATGAATTTGAAGATAAATCATGTGTTTCGCATGGATTTAAAGCTAACTCGTTTGTTTCGCATGCAGTTGAAGTTAAATCATGAATAAAACAAGAATTTGAAGCTAAACCATTTGTTTCGCATGGATTCGAAGATAACCCTTCTACTTCGCATGAATTTGAAGCTAAATCATGTGTTTCGTTTTGATTTGAAACTAACTCGATTGTTTCGGCGGCATATGAAGCTAAGTCATGTATAACACAAGCATCTGAAGCTAAATCATTTGTTTAGCATGGATTTGAAGCTAAACCTTCTACATCGCATTGATTTGGTTCTAAATCATGCGTGTCGCATGGATTTGACGCTAACTCGTTTGATTCGTCTGCATTTGCAGCTATATCGCTTATATCCCAAGTGTTTGAAGCTAAATCATTTGTTTCGCATGGATTTTATGCTAACTCGTTTGTTTCCCCAGCATTTGAAGCTATATCAGATATATCGCAAGTAACTGATGCTAAATCATTTGTTTCCATGGATTTGCAGCTAATCGTTCTTCATTGCATTGATATGCAGCTAAATCATGTGTTTCGCATGGATTTGAAACTAACTCGTTTGTTTCCCCTGCATTTGAAGCTATATCACTTATATCGCAAGTATCTGATGCTAAATCATTTGTTTCGCATGGATTTGAGGCTAAACCTTCTACATCGCATTGATTTGCAGTTCAATCATCTGTTTCGCATGGATTTGAAGCTGGCTCGTTTGTTTCGTCTGCATTTGAAGATATATCACTTATATCCCAAGTATTTGCAGCTCAATCACTTGTTTCGCATGGTTTTGAAGCTAAACCTTCTAAATCGCATGAATTTTAAGCTCAATCATGTGTTCCGCATGGATTTGAAGCTAAGCCTTCAAGTTCGCTTTGATTTGAAGCTAAATCATGGATTTGAAGTCAACTCGCTTGTTTCGTCTGCATTTGAAGCTATTTCATTTACATCGCAAGTATTTGAAGCTTAATCATGTGTTTCGCTTGGATTTCAACCAAGCCTTCTACTTCGCATTGATTTGATGCTAAACCATGCGTTTCGCATGAGTTTGAAGCTAAATCATGTGTTTCGCTTGGATATGAAGTTAACTCGTTTGCGACGCCTGAATTTGAAGCTAAACGATTTATTTCGCATGGATTCGAAGATAAGCCTTCTACGTCGCATTGATTTGCAGTTAAATCATGTGATTCGCGTTGATTTGAAGCTAACTCGTTTGTTTCGCATGCAGTTGAAGCTAACTCGTTTGTTTCACATGCAGTTGAAGCTAAATCATTTACATCACAAGTATTTGAAGCTATACCATTTGTTTCGCATGTATTTGAAGATAAGCCTTCTACTTCGCAATGAATTTGAAGCTAAATCTTGTGTTTCGTTTGGATTTAAAACTAACTCGATTGTTTCGGCTGCATTTGAAGCTAATTCATGTATAACACAAGTATTTGAACCTAAAGCATTTGATTCGCATGGATTTGAAGCTAAGCCTTCTAATTCGCATTGATTTGAAGCTAAATCATGCGCTTCGCTTGGATTTGAAGCTAAGCCTTCTACTTCGCATTGATTTGCAGTTAAATCATGTGATTCGCGTTGATTTGAAGCTAACTCGTTTGTTTCGCATGCAGTTGAAGCTAACTCGGTTGTTTCACATGCAGTTGAAGCTGAATCATTTATATCACAAGTATTTGAAGCTAAACCATTTGATTCGTATGGATTTGTAGCTAAATCTTCTACTTCGCATTGATTTGAACAAAATTATGTCTTTCGCATGGACTTGAAGTTAAGCCTTCTACTTCGCATTCATTTGAAGCTACATCATGTGTTTGGCTTGGATTTGAAGCTAACTCGTTTGTTTTGCCTGCATTTGGAGCTGAATCATGTATATCACAAGTATTTGAAGCTAAACCATTTGTTTCGCACGGATTTGAAGATAAGCCTTCTAGTTCGCATTGTTTTCAAGTTAACTCGATTGTTTCGCCTGCATTTGAAGCTATATCACTTACATCGCAATTATCTGAAGATAAATCATTTGTTTCTCATGTATTTGTAGCTAAGCCTTCTACTTCGCATTGATTTGAAGCTAGATCATGTGTTTCGCTTGGATATGAAGCTGAATCATGTGTTTGGCTTGGATTTGAAGCTAACTCGCTTGTTTCGCCTGCATTTAAAGCTATATCACTTATATTCGCAAGTATTTGAAACTATTTCATTCGTTTCGCATGGTTTTGAAACTAAGCCTCAACTACGCAGTGATTTGAATCTAAATCATGAGTTTCGCATGGATTTGAAGCTATCTCGTTTGCTTCATCTGCATTTGAAGCTATATCACTTATATCGCAAGTATTTGAAGAAAAATCATGTGTTTTGCATGGATTTGAAGCTAACTCGTTAGCTGCGCCTGCATTTGATGCTATATCAGTTATATCGCTAGTATCTGAAGCTAAATCATTTGTTTCGCATGGATTTGAAACTAAACGATCAGCATCGTATCGATTTGCATCTAAATCATGTGTTTCGCATGGAGTTGCAGCTAACTCGTGCGTTTCGCCTGCATTTTATGCTATATCACTTATATCGCAAGTATCTGAAGCTAAATACTTTGTTTACCATGGATTTGCAGCTAAACCTTATACATCGCATTGATTTGCTGTTAAATCATGTGTTTCGCATGGATTTGAAGCTAACTCGTTTGTTTCCCCAGCATTTGAAGCTATATCACTTATATCGCAAGTATCTAATGCTAAATCATTTGTTACGCATGGACTTGACGCTAAACCTTCTACATCGCATTGATTTGCATCTAAATCATGTGTTTCGCAAGGATTTGAAGCTAAATCGTTTGTTTCGTCTGCATTTGAAGCTATATCACTTATATCGCAAGTATCTGAAGCTAAATACTTTGTTTACCATGGATTTGCAGCTAAACCTTCTACATCGCATTGATTTGCTGTTAAATCATGTGTTTCGCATGGATTTGAAGCTAACTCGTTTGTTTCCCCAGCATTTGAAGCTATATCACTTATATCGCAAGTATCTGATGCTAAATCATTTGTTACGCATGGACTTGAAGCTAAACCTTCAACGTCGCATTGATTTGCATCTAAATCATGTGTTTCGCATGGATTTGAAGCTAACTCGTTTGTTTTGAATGCAGTTGATGCTAAATCATGTATATCACAAGTATTTGAAGCTGAACCAATTGTTCCGCATGTATATTAATCTAAACCATGTGTTTCGCATGAATAATAATCTAAACCATGTGATTCGCATCAATTTAAAGCTAAATCATGTGTTTCGCATGGTTTTGAAGCTAACTCGTTTGTTTTGAATGCAGTTGAAGCTAAATCATGTATATGACAAGTATTTGAAGCTGAGCCAATTGTTCCGCAAGAATATTAATCTAAACCATGTGTTTCGCATGAATAATAATCTAAACCATGTGATTCGCATCAATTTAAAGCTAAATCATGTGTTTCGCATGGTTTTGAAGCTAACTCGTTTGTTTTGAATGCAGTTGAAGCTAAATCATGTTAATGACAAGTATTTGAAGTTAAACTATTTGATTCGCATGGATTTGAAGCTAAGCCTTCTACTTGGCATTGATTTGAAGCTAAATCATGTGATTCGCGTGGATTTGAAGCTAACTCGTTTGTTTCGCATGCAGTTGAAGATAAATTAAGTATATCACAAGTATTTGAAGCTAAACCATTAGCTTGCATGGATTCGAAGATAAGCCTTCTACTTCGCATGAATTTCAAGAAAAATCATGTGTTTCGTTTGGATTTGAAACTAACTCGATTGTTTCGGCTGCATTTGAACCTAAATCACGTATAACACAAGTATTTGAAGCTGAAGCAGTTGATTCGCATGGATTTGAAGCTAAATCATGTGTTTCACATGGATTTGAAGCTAAACATTCTACACCGCAATGATTTGCAGCTAAATCATGTGTTTCGACTGGATGTTGAAGCTAACTCGTTTGATTCGTCTGCATTTGAAGCTATATCACCTATATCCCAAGTGTTTGAAGCTCAATCATTTGTTTGTCATAGATATGAAACTAAACATTCTACATCGCATTGATTTGATGCTAAACCTTGTGTACCGCATGGATTTGAATCTAAACCTTCTACATCGCATTGATTTGCAGCTAAATCATGTGTTTCGAATGGATTTTGAAGCTAACTCGTTTGATTCGTCTGCATTTGAAGCTATATCACTTATATCCCAAGTGTTTGAAGCTAAATCACTTGTTCCGAATGGAATTGAAGCTAAGCCTTCTACATCGCATTGATTTGCAGCTAAATCATGTGTTTCGCATGGATTTGAAGCTAACACGCTTGTTTCGTCTACATTTGAAGCTATATCACTTATATCCCAAGTGTTTGAAGCTAAATCATTTGTTTCGCATGGATTTGAAGCTAAACCTTCTACATCGCACTGATTTGAAGGTAAATCGTGTGTTTCGCTCGATATGATGCTAACTCGTTTGTTTCGTTTGCATTTGAAGCTATATCACTTTTATCGCAAGTATCTGTAGCTAAATCATTTGTGTTGCATGGATTTGAAGCTAAACCTTCTACATCGCATTGATTTGCAGCTAAATCATGTGTTTCGCATGGATTTGAAGCTAACTCGTTTGTTCCGCATGCAGATGAAGCTATATCACATATATCGCAATTATCTGAAGCTAAATCATTGGTTTCGCATGGATTTGAAGCTAAACCTTCTACATCGAATTGATTTGCAGCTAAATCATGTGTTTCGCATGGATTTGAAACTAAACGTTCAGCATCGTATTGATTTGCATCTAAATCATGTATTTCGCATGGATTTGCAGCTAACTCGTTCGTTTCGCCTGCATTTGATGCTATATGACTTATATCGCAAGTATCTGAAGCTAAATACTTTGTTTACCATGGATTTGATGCTAAACCTTCTACATCGCATTGATTTGCTGTTAAATCATGTGTTTCGCATGGATTTGAAGCTAAATCGTTTGTTTCCCCAGCATTTGAAGCTATATCACTTATATCGCAAGTATCTGATGCTAAATCATTTGTTACGCATGGACTTGACGCTAAACCTTCTACATCGCATTGATCTGACGCAAAATCAGGTGTTTCGCTTGGATTTCAAGCTAACTCGTTTGTTTCTCATGCATTTGAAGCTACATCACTTATATCGCAAGTATCTGAACCTAAATCCTTTGTTTCACAAGGATTTGAAGCTAACTCGTTTGTTCCGTCTGCATTTGAAGCTATATAGCCTATATCCCAACTCTTCGAAGCTCAATCATTTGTTTCGCATAGATTTGAAGCTAACTCGTTTGTTGCGCATGCAGTTGAATCTAAATAACGTATATCACAAGTATCTGAATCTAAAGTATTCTGTTTGGCATGGATTTGAATCTAATCCACGTGTATCGCATGAGTTTTAAGCTAAATCATGTGTTCCGCATGGATTTGAAGCTAACTCGTTTGTTTCGACTGCACTTGAAGCAATATCACTTATATCGCTAGTATCTGAAGCTAAATCATTTGTTTCGCATGGATTTGAAACTAAACGATCAGCATCGTATCGATTTGCATCTAAATCATGTGTTTCGCATGGAGTTGCAGCTAACTCGTTCGTTTCGCCTGCATTTGATGCTATATCACTTATATCGCAAGTATCTGAAGCTAAATACTTTGTTTACCATGGATTTGCAGCTAAACCTTCTACATCGCATTGATTTGCTGTTAAATCATGTGTTTCGCATGGATTTGAAGCTAACTCGTTTGTTTCCCCAGCATTTGAAGCTATATCACTTATATCGCAAGTATCTGATGCTAAATCATTTGTTACGCATGGACTTGACGCTAAACCTTCTACATCGCATTGATTTGCATCTAAATCATGTGTTTCGCAAGGATTTGAAGCTAACTCGTTTGTTTCGTCTGCATTTGAAGGTATATCACTTATATCGCTAGTATCTGAAGCTATAATCATTTTTTTCGCATGGATTTGAAGCTAAACCTTCAACGTCGCATTGATTTGCATCTAAATCATGTGTTTCGCATGGATTTGCAGCTAACTCGTTCGTTTCGCCTGCATTTGATGCTATATCACTTATATCGCAAGTATCTGTAGCTAAATACTTTGTTTACCATGGATTTGAAGCTAAACCTTCTACATGGCATTGATTTGCTGTTAAATCATGTGTTTTGCATGGATTTGAAGCTAACTCGTTTGTTCCCCTTGCATTTGCAGCTATATCACTTATATCGCAAGAATCTGATGCTAAATCATTTGTTTCGCATGGATTTGAAGCTAAGCCTTCTACTTCGCATTGATATGACGCAAAATCAGGTGTTTCGCTAGGATTTCAAGCTAACTCGTTTGTTTCTCATGCATTTGAAGCTATATCACTTATATCGCAAGTATCTGAACCTAAATCCTTTGTTTCGCAAGGATTTGAAGCTAACTCGTTTGTTCCGTCTGCATTTGAAGCTATATAGCCTATATCCCAACTGTTTGAAGCTCAATCATTTGTTTCGCATGGATTTGAAGCTAAGCCTTCTACTTCGCATTGATTTGAAGTTAAACCTTCTTCATCGCATTAATTTGAAGCTAAATCATGTGTTTCGCATGGAGTTGTAGCTAAACCGTCTACATCGCATTGATTTGAAGCTAAACCTTCTACATCGCATTGATTTGCAGCTAAATCATGTGTTTCGCATGGATTTGAAGCTAACTCGTTCGTTCCGCATGCAGATGAAGCTATATCTCATATATCGCAATTATCTGAAGCTAAATCATTGGTATCGCATGGATTTGAAGCTAAACCTTCTACATCGAATTGATTTGCAGCTAAATCATGTGTTTCGCATGGATTTGAAGCTAACTCGTTCGTTTCCCCTGCATTTGATGCTATATCACTTATATCGCAAGTATCTGAAGCTAAATACTTTGTTTACCATGGATTTGAAGCTAAACCTTCTACATCGCATTGACTTGCTGTTAAATCATGTGTTTCGCATGGATTTGAAGCTAACTCGTTTGTTTCCCCAGCATTTGAAGCTATATCACTTATATCGCAAGTATCTGATGCTAAATCATTTGTTACGCATGGACTTGACGCTAAACCTTCTACATCGCATTGATCTGACGCAAAATCAGGTGTTTCGCTTGGATTTCAAGCTAACTCGTTTGTTTCTCATGCATTTGAAGCTACATCACTTATATCGCAAGTATCTGAATCTAAATCCTTTGTTTCGCAAGGATTTGTAGCTAACTCGTTTGATCCGTCTGCATTTGAAGCTATATAGCCTATATCCCAACTGTTTGAAGCTCAATCATTTGTTTCGCATGGATTTGAAGCTAAGCCTTCTACTTCGCATTGATTTGAAGTTAAACCTTCTTCATCGCACTAATTTGAAGCTAAATCATGTGTTTCGCATGGAGTTGTAGCTAAACCGTCTACATCGCATTGATTTGAAGCTAAACCTTCTACAAGGCATTGATTTGCAGCTAAATCATGTGTTTCGCATGGATTTGAAGCTAACTCGTTTGTTTCGCATGCAGATGAGGCTATATCACATATATCGCAATTATCTGCAGCTAAATCATTGGTTTCGCATGGATTTGAAGCAAATCTTTCTACATCGCATTGATTTGCAGCTAAATCATGTGTTTCGCACGAATTTGAAGCTAATAGATGTGTTTCGCATTAATTTTAAGCTAAATCAATTGTTACGTATGGAATTGAAGCTAACTGGTTTGTTTCGCCTGCATTTGAAGCTACATAGCCTATATCCCAACTCTTCGAAGCTCAATCATTTGTTTCGCATGGATTTGAAGCTAACTCGTTTGTTGGGCATGCAGTTGAATCTAAATAAAGTATATCACAAGTATCTGAATCTAAAGTATTTGTTTGGCATGGATTTGAATCTAATCCACGTGTATCGCATGAGTTTTAAGCCAAATCATGTGTTCCGCATGGATTTGAAGCTAACTCGTTTGTTTCGACTGCACTTGAAGCAATATCACTTATATCGCTAGTATCTGAAGCTAAATCATTTGTTTCGCATGGATTTGAAACTAAACGATCAGCATCGTATCGATTTGCATCTAAATCATGTGTTTCGCATGGAGTTGCAGCTAACTCGTTCGTTTCGCCTGCATTTGATGCTATATCACTTATATCGCAAGTATCTGAAGCTAAATACTTTGTTTACCATGGATTTGCAGCTAAACCTTCTACATCGCATTGATTTGCTGTTAAATCATGTGTTTCGTATGGATTTGAAGCTAACTCGTTTGTTTCCCCAGCATTTGAAGCTATATCACTTATATCGCAAGTATCTGATGCTAAATCATTTGTTACGCATGGACTTGACGATAAACCTTCTACATCGCATTGATCTGACGCAAAATCAGGTGTTTCGCTTGGATTTCAAGCTAACTCGTTTGTTCCGTCTGCATTTGAAGCTATATAGCCTATATCCCAACTGTTTGAAGCTCAATTATTTGTTTCGCATATATTTGAAGCTAAGCCTTCTACTTCGCATTGATTTGAAGTTAAACCTTCTTCATCGCATTAATTTGAAGCTAAATCATGTGTTTCGCATGGAGTTGTAGCTAAACCGTCTACATCGCATTGATTTGAAGCTAAATCATGTGTTTCGCATGGAGTTGTAGCTAAACCGTCTACATCGCATGGATTTGAAGCTAACTCGTTTGTTCCGCATGCAGATGAAGCTATATCACTTATATCGCAAGTATCTGATGCTAAATCATTTGTTACGCATGGACTTGACGCTAAACCTTCTACATCGCATTGATTTGCATCTAAATCATGTGTTTCGCAAGGATTTGAAGCTAACTCGTTTGTTTCGTCTGCATTTGAAGGTATATCACTTATATCGCTAGTATCTGAAGCTATAATCATTTTTTTCGCATGGATTTGAAGCTAAACCTTCAACGTCGCATTGATTTGCATCTAAATCATGTGTTTCGCATGGATTTGCAGCTAACTCGTTCGTTTCGCCTGCATTTGATGCTATATCACTTATATCGCAAGTATCTGTAGCTAAATACTTTGTTTACCATGGATTTGAAGCTAAACCTTCTACATGGCATTGATTTGCTGTTAAATCATGTGTTTTGCATGGATTTGAAGCTAACTCGTTTGTTCCCCTTGCATTTGCAGCTATATCACTTATATCGCAAGAATCTGATGCTAAATCATTTGTTTCGCATGGATTTGAAGCTAAGCCTTCTACTTCGCATTGATATGACGCAAAATCAGGTGTTTCGCTAGGATTTCAAGCTAACTCGTTTGTTTCTCATGCATTTGAAGCTATATCACTTATATCGCAAGTATCTGAACCTAAATCCTTTGTTTCGCAAGGATTTGAAGCTAACTCGTTTGTTCCGTCTGCATTTGAAGCTATATAGCCTATATCCCAACTGTTTGAAGCTCAATCATTTGTTTCGCATGGATTTGAAGCTAAGCCTTCTACTTCGCATTGATTTGAAGTTAAACCTTCTTCATCGCATTAATTTGAAGCTAAATCATGTGTTTCGCATGGAGTTGTAGCTAAACCGTCTACATCGCATTGATTTGAAGCTAAACCTTCTACATCGCATTGATTTGCAGCTAAATCATGTGTTTCGCATGGATTTGAAGCTAACTCGTTCGTTCCGCATGCAGATGAAGCTATATCTCATATATCGCAATTATCTGAAGCTAAATCATTGGTATCGCATGGATTTGAAGCTAAACCTTCTACATCGAATTGATTTGCAGCTAAATCATGTGTTTCGCATGGATTTGAAGCTAACTCGTTCGTTTCCCCTGCATTTGATGCTATATCACTTATATCGCAAGTATCTGAAGCTAAATACTTTGTTTACCATGGATTTGAAGCTAAACCTTCTACATCGCATTGACTTGCTGTTAAATCATGTGTTTCGCATGGATTTGAAGCTAACTCGTTTGTTTCCCCAGCATTTGAAGCTATATCACTTATATCGCAAGTATCTGATGCTAAATCATTTGTTACGCATGGACTTGACGCTAAACCTTCTACATCGCATTGATCTGACGCAAAATCAGGTGTTTCGCTTGGATTTCAAGCTAACTCGTTTGTTTCTCATGCATTTGAAGCTACATCACTTATATCGCAAGTATCTGAATCTAAATCCTTTGTTTCGCAAGGATTTGTAGCTAACTCGTTTGATCCGTCTGCATTTGAAGCTATATAGCCTATATCCCAACTGTTTGAAGCTCAATCATTTGTTTCGCATGGATTTGAAGCTAAGCCTTCTACTTCGCATTGATTTGAAGTTAAACCTTCTTCATCGCACTAATTTGAAGCTAAATCATGTGTTTCGCATGGAGTTGTAGCTAAACCGTCTACATCGCATTGATTTGAAGCTAAACCTTCTACATGGCATTGATTTGCAGCTAAATCATGTGTTTCGCATGGATTTGAAGCTAACTCGTTTGTTTCGCATGCAGATGAGGCTATATCACATATATCGCAATTATCTGCAGCTAAATCATTGGTTTCGCATGGATTTGAAGCAAATCTTTCTACATCGCATTGATTTGCAGCTAAATCATGTGTTTCGCACGAATTTGAAGCTAATAGATGTGTTTCGCATTAATTTTAAGCTAAATCAATTGTTACGTATGGAATTGAAGCTAACTGGTTTGTTTCGCCTGCATTTGAAGCTACATAGCCTATATCCCAACTCTTCGAAGCTCAATCATTTGTTTCGCATGGATTTGAAGCTAACTCGTTTGTTGGGCATGCAGTTGAATCTAAATAAAGTATATCACAAGTATCTGAATCTAAAGTATTTGTTTGGCATGGATTTGAATCTAATCCACGTGTATCGCATGAGTTTTAAGCCAAATCATGTGTTCCGCATGGATTTGAAGCTAACTCGTTTGTTTCGACTGCACTTGAAGCAATATCACTTATATCGCTAGTATCTGAAGCTAAATCATTTGTTTCGCATGGATTTGAAACTAAACGATCAGCATCGTATCGATTTGCATTTAAATCATGTGTTTCGCATGGAGTTGCAGCTAACTCGTTCGTTTCGCCTGCATTTGATGCTATATCACTTATATCGCAAGTATCTGAAGCTAAATACTTTGTTTACCATGGATTTGCAGCTAAACCTTCTACATCGCATTGATTTGCTGTTAAATCATGTGTTTCGTATGGATTTGAAGCTAACTCGTTTGTTTCCCCAGCATTTGAAGCTATATCACTTATATCGCAAGTATCTGATGCTAAATCATTTGTTACGCATGGACTTGACGATAAACCTTCTACATCGCATTGATCTGACGCAAAATCAGGTGTTTCGCTTGGATTTCAAGCTAACTCGTTTGTTCCGTCTGCATTTGAAGCTATATAGCCTATATCCCAACTGTTTGAAGCTCAATTATTTGTTTCGCATATATTTGAAGCTAAGCCTTCTACTTCGCATTGATTTGAAGTTAAACCTTCTTCATCGCATTAATTTGAAGCTAAATCATGTGTTTCGCATGGAGTTGTAGCTAAACCGTCTACATCGCATTGATTTGAAGCTAAATCATGTGTTTCGCATGGAGTTGTAGCTAAACCGTCTACATCGCATGGATTTGAAGCTAACTCGTTTGTTCCGCATGCAGATGAAGCTATATCATATATATCGCAATTATCTGAAGCTAAATCATTGGTTTCGCATGGATTTGAAGCTAAACCTTCTATATCGAATTGATTTGCAGCTAAATCATGTGTTTCGCATGGATTTGAAGCTAACTCGTTTGTTTCGCATGCAGATGAGGCTATATCACATATATCGCAATTATCTGCAGCTAAATCATTGGTTTCGCACGGATTTGAAGCAAATCCTTCTACATCGCATTGATTTGCAGCTAAATCATGTGTTTCGCACGAATTTGAAGCTAATAGATGTGTTTCGCATTAATTTTAAGCTAAATCAATTGTTACGTATGGAATTGAAGCTAACTGGTTTGTTTCGCCTGCATTTGAAGCTATATAGCCTATATCCCAACTGTTCGAAGCTCAATAATTTGTTTCGCATGGATTTGAAGCTAACTCGTTTGTTGCGCATGCAGTTGAATCTAAATAACGTATATCACAAGTATCTGAATCTAAAGTATTTGTTTGGCATGGATTTGAATCTAATCCACGTGTATCGCATGAGTTTTAAGCTAAATCATGTGTTCCGCATGGATTTGAAGCTAACTCGTTTGTTTCGACTGCACTTGAAGCAATATCACTTATATCGCTAGTATCTGAAGCTAAATCATTTGTTTCGCATGGATTTGAAACTAAACGATCAGCATCGTATCGATTTGCATCTAAATCATGTGTTTCGCATGGATTTGAAGCTAACTCGTTCGTTTCGCCTGCATTTGATGCTATATCACTTATATCGCAAGTATCTGAAGCTAAATACTTTGTTTACCATGGATTTGCAGCTAAACCTTCTACATCGCATTGATTTGCTGTTAAATCATGTGTTTCGCATGGATTTGAAGCTAACTCGTTTGTTTCCCCAGCATTTGAAGCTATATCACTTATATCGCAAGTATCTGATGCTAAATCATTTGTTACGCATGGACTTGACGCTAAACCTTCTACATCGCATTGATTTGCATCTAAATCATGTGTTTCGCAAGGATTTGAAGCTAACTCGTTTGTTTCGTCTGCATTTGAAGGTATATCACTTATATCGCTAGTATCTGAAGCTATAATCATTTGTTTCGCATGGATTTGAAGCTAAACCTTCTACGTCGCATTGATTTGCATCTAAATCATGTGTTTCGCATGGATTTGCAGCTAACTCGTTCGTTTCGCCTGCATTTGATGCTATATCACTTATATCGCAAGTATCTGTAGCTAAATACTTTGTTTACCATGGATTTGAAGCTAAACCTTCTACATCGCATTGATTTGCTGTTAAATCATGTGTTTTGCATGGATTTGAAGCTAACTCGTTTGTTCCCCTTGTATTTGCAGCTATATCACTTATATCGCAAGAATCTGATGCTAAATCATTTGTTTCGCATGGATTTGAAGCTAAGCCTTCTACTTCGCATTGATCTGACGCAAAATCAGGTGTTTCGCAAGGATTTCAAGCTAACTCGTTTGTTTCTCATGCATTTGAAGCTATATCACTTATATCGCAAGTATCTGAATCTAAATCCTTTGTTTCGCAAGGATTTCAAGCTAACTCGTTTGTTCCGTCTGCATTTGAAGCTATATAGCCTATATCCCAACTGTTTGAAGCTCAATCAGTTGTTTCGCATGGATTTGAAGTTAAGCCTTCTACTTCGCATTGATTTGAAGTTAAACCTTCTTCATCGCATTAATTTGAAGCTAAATCATGTGTTTCGCATGGATTTGAAGCTAACTCGTTTGTTCCGCATGCAGATGAAGCTATATCACATATATCGCAATTATCTGAAGCTAAATCATTGGTATCGCATGGATTTGAAGCTAAACCTTCTACATCGAATTGATTTGCAGCTAAATCATGTGTTTCGCATGGATTTGAAGCTAACTCGTTTGTTTCGCATGCAGATGAGGCTATATCACATATATCGTAATTATCTGCAGCTAAATCGTTGGTTTCGCATGGTTTTTCAGCAAATCCTTCTACATCGCATTGATTTGCAGCTAAATCATGTGTTTCGCACGAATTTGAAGCTAATAGATGTGATTCGCATTAATTTTAAGCTAAATCATTTGTTACGTATGGAATTGAAGCTAACTGGTTTGTTTCGCCTGCATTTGAAGCTATATAGCCTATATCCCAACTGTTCGAAGCTCAATCATTTGTTTCGCATGGATTTGAAGCTAACTCGTTTGTTGCGCATGCAGTTGAATCTAAATAACGTATATCACAAGTATCTGAATCTAAAGTATTTGTTTGGCATGGATTTGAATCTAATCCACGTGTATCGCATGAGTTTTAAGCTAAATCATGTGTTCCGCATGGATTTGAAGCTAACTCGTTTGTTTCCCCAGCATTTGAAGCTATATCACTTATATCGCAAGTATCTGATGCTAAATCATTTGTTACGCATGGACTTGACGCTAAACCTTCTACATCGCATTGATCTGACGCAAAATCAGGTGTTTCGCTTGGATTTCAAGCTAACTCGTTTGTTTCTCATGCATTTGAAGCTACATCACTTATATCGCAAGTATCTGAATCTATATCCTTTGTTTCGCAAGGATTTGAAGCTAACTCGATTGTTCCGTCTGCATTTGAACCTATATAGCCTATATCCCAACTCTTCGAAGCTCAATCATTTGTTTCGCATGGATTTGAAGCTAACTCGTTTGTTGCGCATGCAGTTGAATCTAAATAACGTATATCACAAGTATCTGAATCTAAAGTATTTGTTTGGCATGGATTTGAATCTAATCCACGTGTATCGCATGAGTTTTAAGCTAAATCATGTGTTCCGCATGGATTTGAAGCTAACTCGTTTGTTTCGACTGCACTTGAAGCAATATCACTTATATCGCTAGTATCTGAATCTAAATCATTTGTTTCGCATGGATTTGAAACTAAACGATCAGCATCGTATCGATTTGCATCTAAATCATGTGTTTCGCATGGAGTTGCAGCTAACTCGTTCGTTTCGCCTGCATTTGATGCTATATCACTTATATCGCAAGTATCTGAATCTAAATACTTTGTTTACCATGGATTTGCAGCTAATCCTTCTACATCGCATTGATTTGCAGCTAAATCATGTGTTTCGCACGAATTTGAAGCTAATAGATGTGTTTCGCATTAATTTTAAGCTAAATCATTTGTTACGTATGGAATTGAAGCTAACTGGTTTGTTTCGCCTGCATTTGAAGCTATATAGCCTATATCCCAACTGTTCGAAGCTCAATCATTTGTTTCGCATGGATTTGAAGCTAACTCGTTTGTTGCGCATGCAGTTGAATCTAAATAACGTATATCACAAGTATCTGAATCTAAAGTATTTGTTTGGCATGGATTTGAATCTAATCCACGTGTATCGCATGAGTTTTAAGCTAAATCATGTGTTCCGCATGGATTTGCAGCTAACTCGTTTGTTTCGACTGCACTTGAAGCAATATCACTTATATCGCTAGTATCTGAAGCTAAATCATTTGTTTCGCATGGATTTGAAACTAAACGATCAGCATCGTATCGATTTGCATCTAAATCATGTGTTTCGCATGGATTTGAAGCTAACTCGTTCGTTTCGCCTGCATTTGATGCTATATCACTTATATCGCAAGTATCTGAAGCTAAATACTTTGTTTACCATGGATTTGAAGCTAAACCATCTACATCGCATTGACTTGCTGTTAAATCATGTGTTTCGCATGGATTTGAAGCTAACTCGTTTGTTTCCCCAGCATTTGAAGCTGTATCACTTATATCGCAAGTATCTGATGCTAAATCATGTGTTCCGCATGGATTTGAAGCTAACTCGTTTGTTTCCCCAGCATTTGAAACTATATCACTTATATCGCAAGTATCTGATGCTAAATCATTTGTTACGCATGGACTTGACGCTAAACCTTCTACATCGCATTGATCTGACGCAAAATCAGGTGTTTCGCTTGGATTTCAAGCTAACTCGTTTGTTTCTCATGCATTTGAAGCTACATCACTTATATCGCAAGTATCTGAATCTAAATCCTTTGTTTCGCAAGGATTTGAAGCTAACTCGATTGTTCCGTCTGCATTTGAAGCTATATAGCCTATATCCCAACTCTTCGAAGCTCAATCATTTGTTTCGCATGGATTTGAAGCTAACTCGTTTGTTGCGCATGCAGTTGAATCTAAATAACGTATATCACAAGTATCTGAATCTAAAGTATTTGTTTGGCATGGATTTGAATCTAATCCACGTGTATCGCATGAGTTTTAAGCTAAATCATGTGTTCCGCATGGATTTGAAGCTAACTCGTTTGTTTCGACTGCACTTGAAGCAATATCACTTATATCGCTAGTATCTGAATCTAAATCATTTGTTACGTATGGAATTGAAGCTAACTGGTTTGTTTCGCCTGCATTTGAAGCTATATAGCCTATATCCCAACTGTTCGAAGCTCAATCATTTGTTTCGCATGGATTTGAAGCTAACTCGTTTGTTGCGCATGCAGTTGAATCTAAATAACGTATATCACAAGTATCTGAATCTAAAGTATTTGTTTGGCATGGATTTGAATCTAATCCACGTGTATCGCATGAGTTTTAAGCTAAATCATGTGTTCCGCATGGATTTGAAGCTAACTCGTTTGTTTCGACTGCACTTGAAGCAATATCACTTATATCGCTAGTATCTGAAGCTAAATCATTTGTTTCGCATGGATTTGAAACTAAACGATCAGCATCGTATCGATTTGCATCTAAATCATGTGTTTCGCATGGATTTGAAGCTAACTCGTTCGTTTCGCCTGCATTTGATGCTATATCACTTATATCGCAAGTATCTGAAGCTAAATACTTTGTTTACCATGGATTTGAAGCTAAACCATCTACATCGCATTGACTTGCTGTTAAATCATGTGTTTCGCATGGATTTGAAGCTAACTCGTTTGTTTCCCCAGCATTTGAAGCTATATCACTTATATCGCAAGTATCTGAATCTAAATCCTTTGTTTCGCAAGGATTTGAAGCTAACTCGATTGTTCCGTCTGCATTTGAAGCTATATAGCCTATATCCCAACTGTTTGAAGCTCAATCATTTGTTTCGCATGGATTTGAAGCTAAGCCTTCTACTTCGCATTGATTTGAAGTTAAACCTTCTTCATCGCACTAATTTAAAGCTAAATCATGTGTTTCGCATGGAGTTGTAGCTAAACCGTCTACATCGCATTGATTTGAAGCTAAACCTTCTACACCGCATTGATTTGCAGCTAAATCATGTGTTTCGCACGAATTTGAAGCTAATAGATGTGTTTCGCATTAATTTTAAGCTAAATCAATTGTTACGTATGGAATTGAAGCTAACTGGTTTGTTTCGCCTGCATTTGAAGCTATATAGCCTATATCCCAACTCTTCGAAGCTCAATCATTTGTTTGGCATAGATTTGAAGCTAACTCGTTTGTTGCGCATGCAGTTGAATCTAAATAACGTATATCACAAGTATCTGAATCTAAAGTATTTGTTTGGCATGGATTTGAATCTAATCCACGTGTATCGCATGAGTTTTAAGCTAAATCATGTGTTCCGCATGGATTTGAAGCTAACTCGTTTGTTTCGACTGCACTTGAAGCAATATCACTTATATCGCTAGTATCTGAAGCTAAATCATTTGTTTCGCATGGATTTGAAACTAAACGATCAGCATCGTATCGATTTGCTGTTAAATCATGTGTTTCGCATGGATTTGAAGCTAACTCGTTTGTTTCCCCAGCATTTGAAGCTATATCACTTATATCGCAAGTATCTGATGCTAAATCATTTGTTACGCATGGACTTGACGCTAAACCTTCTACATCGCATTGATTTGCATCTAAATCATGTGTTTCGCAAGGATTTGAAGCTAACTCGTTTGTTTCGTCTGCATTTGAAGGTATATCACTTATATCGCTAGTATCTGAAGCTATAATCATTTGTTTCGCATGGATTTGAAGCTAAACCTTCAACGTCGCATTGATTTGCATCTAAATCATGTGTTTCGCATGGATTTGCAGCTAACTCGTTCGTTTCGCCTGCATTTGATGCTATATCACTTATATCGCAAGTATCTGTAGCTAAATACTTTGTTTACCATGGATTTGAAGCTAAACCTTCTACATCGCATTGATTTGCTGTTAAATCATGTGTTTTGCATGGATTTGAAGCTAACTCGTTTGTTCCCCTTGCATTTGCAGCTATATCATTTATATCGCAAGAATCTGATGCTAAATCATTTGTTTCGCATGGATTTGAAGCTAAGCCTTCTACTTCGCATTGATCTGACGCAAAATCAGGTGTTTCGCTAGGATTTCAAGCTAACTCGTTTGTTTCTCATGCATTTGAAGCTATATCACTTATATCGCAAGTATCTGAATCTAAATCCTTTGTTTCGCAAGGATTTCAAGCTAACTCGTTTGTTCCGTCTGCATTTTAAGCTATATAGCCTATATCCCAACTGTTTGAAGCCCAATCATTTGTTTCGCATGGATTTGAAGCTAAGCCTTCTACTTCGCATTGATTTGAAGTTAAACCTTCTTCATCGCATTAATTTGAAGCTAAATCATGTGTTTCGCATGGAGTTGTAGCTAAACCGTCTACATCGCATTGATTTGAAGCTAAACCTTCTACATCGCATTGATTTGCAGCTAAATCATGTGTTTCGCATGGATTTGAAGCTAACTCGTTTGTTCCGCATGCAGATGAAGCTATATCACATATATCGCAATTATCTGAAGCTAAATCATTGATATCGCATGGATTTGAAGCTAAACCTTCTACATCGAATTGATTTGCAGCTAAATCATGTGTTTCGCATGGATTTGAAGCTAACTCGTTTGTTTCGACTGCACTTGAAGCAATATCACTTATATCGCTAGTATCTGAAGCTAAATCATTTGTTTCGCATGGATTTGAAACTAAACGATCAGCATCGTATCGATTTGCATCTAAATCATGTGTTTCGCATGGATTTGAAGCTAACTCGTTCGTTTCGCATGCATTTGATGCTATATCACTTATATCGCAAGTATCTGAAGCTAAATACTTTGTTTACCATGGATTTGAAGCTAAACCTTCTACATCG
Organism: Megalopta genalis; assembly: GCF_051020955.1. Classification (NCBI taxonomy): domain Eukaryota; kingdom Metazoa; phylum Arthropoda; class Insecta; order Hymenoptera; family Halictidae; genus Megalopta; species Megalopta genalis. The sequence goes on along the minus strand of NW_027476256.1, from coordinate 271,560 downwards.
CATTGACTTGCTGTTAAATCATGTGTTTCGCATGGATTTGAAGCTAACTCGTTTGTTCCGCATGCAGATGAAGCTATATCATATATATCGCAATTATCTGAAGCTAAATCATTGGTTTCGCATGGATTTGAAGCTAAACCTTCTATATCGAATTGATTTGCAGCTAAATCATGTGTTTCGCATGGATTTGAAGCTAACTCGTTTGTTTCGCATGCAGATGAGGCTATATCACATATATCGCAATTATCTGCAGCTAAATCATTGGTTTCGCATGGATTTGAAGCAAATCCTTCTACATCGCATTGATTTGCAGCTAAATCATGTGTTTCGCACGAATTTGAAGCTAATAGATGTGTTTCGCATTAATTTTAAGCTAAATCAATTGTTACGTATGGAATTGTAGCTAACTGGTTTGTTTCGCCTGCATTTGAAGCTATATAGCCTATATCCCAACTCTTCGAAGCTCAATCATTTGTTTCGCATGGATTTGAAGCTAACTCGTTTGTTGCGCATGCAGTTGAATCTAAATAACGTATATCACAAGTATCTGAATCTAAAGTATTTGTTTGGCATGGATTTGAATCTAATCCACGTGTATCGCATGAGTTTTAAGCTAAATCATGTGTTCCGCATGGATTTGAAGCTAACTCGTTTGTTTCGACTGCACTTGAAGCAATATCACTTATATCGCTAGTATCTAAAGCTAAATCATTTGTTTCGCATGGATTTGAAACTAAACGATCAGCATCGTATCGATTTGCATCAAAATCATGTGTTTCGCATGGAGTTGCAGCTAACTCGTTCGTTTCGCCTGCATTTGATGCTATATCACTTATATCGCAAGTATCTGAAGCTAAATACTTTGTTTACCATGGATTTGCAGCTAAACCTTCTAGATCGCATTGATTTGCTGTTAAATCATGTGTTTCGCATGAATTTGAAGCTAACTCGTTTGTTTCCCCAGCATTTGAAGCTATATCACTTATATCGCAAGTATCTGATGCTAAATCATTTGTTACGCATGGACTTGACGCTAAACCTTCTACATCGCATTGATTTGCATCTAAATCATGTGTTTCGCAAGGATTTGAAGCTAACTCGTTTGTTTCGTCTGCATTTGAAGGTATATCACTTATATCGCTAGTATCTGAAGCTATAATCATTTGTTTCGCATGGATTTGAAGCTAAACCTTCAACGTCGCATTGATTTGCATCTAAATCATGTGTTTCGCATGGATTTGCAGCTAACTCGTTCGTTTCGCCTGCATTTGATGCTATATCACTTATATCGCAAGTATCTGTAGCTAAATACTTTGTTTACCATGGATTTGAAGCTAAACCTTCTACATCGCATTGATTTGCTGTTAAATCATGTGCTTTGCATGGATTTGAAGCTAACTCGTTTGTTCCCCTTGCATTTGCAGCTATATCACTTATATCGCAAGAATCTGATGCTAAATCATTTGTTTCGCATGGATTTGAAGCTAAGCCTTCTACTTCGCATTGATCTGACGCAAAATCAGGTGTTTCGCTAGGATTTCAAGCTAACTCGTTTGTTTCTCATGCATTTGAAGCTATATCACTTATATCGCAAGTATCTGTATCTAAATCCTTTGTTTCGCAAGGATTTCAAGCTAACTCGTTTGTTCCGTCTGCATTTGAAGCTATATAGCCTATATCCCAACTGTTTGAAGCTCAATCATTTGTTTCGCATGGATTTGAAGCTAAGCCTTCTACTTCGCATTGATTTGAAGTTAAACCTTCTTCATCGCATTAATTTGAAGCTAAATCATGTGTTTCGCATGGAGTTGTAGCTAAGCCGTCTACATCGCATTGATTTGAAGCTAAACCTTCTACATCGCATTGATTTGCAGCTAAATCATGTGTTTCGCATGGATTTGAAGCTAACTCGTTTGTTCCGCATGCAGATGAAGCTATATCACATATATCGCAATTATCTGAAGCTAAATCATTGGTATCGCATGGATTTGAAGCTAAACCTTCTACATCGAATTGATTTGCAGCTAAATCATGTGTTTCGCATGGATTTGAAGCTAACTCGTTTGTTTCGCAAGCAGATGAGGCTATATCACATATATCGTAATTATCTGCAGCTAAATCATTGGTTTCGCATGGTTTTTCAGCAAATTCTTCTACATCGCATAGATTTGCAGCTAAATCATGTGTTTCGCACGAATTTGAAGCTAATAGATGTGTTTCGCATTAATTTTAAGCTAAATCATTTGTTACGTATGGAATTGAAGCTAACTGGTTTGTTTCGCCTGCATTTGAAGCTATATAGCCTATATCCCAACTGTTCGAAGCTCAATCATTTGTTTCGCATGGATTTAAAGCTAACTCGTTTGTTGCGCATGCAGTTGAATCTAAATAACGTATATCACAAGTATCTGAATCCAAAGTATTTGTTTGGCATGGATTTGAATCTAATCCACGTGTATCGCATGAGTTTTAAGCTAAATCATGTGTTCCGCATGGATTTGAAGCTAACTCGTTTGTTTCGGCTGCACTTGAAGCAATATCACTTATATCGCTAGTATCTGAAGCTAAATCATTTGTTTCGCATGGATTTGAAACTAAACGATCAGCATCGTATCGATTTGCATCTAAATCATGTGTTTCGCATGGATTTGAAGCTAACTCGTTCGTTTCGCATGCATTTGATGCTATATCACTTATATCGCAAGTATCTGAAGCTAAATACTTTGTTTACCATGGATTTGAAGCTAAACCTTCTACATCGCATTGACTTGCTGTTAAATCATGTGTTTCGCATGGATTTGAAGCTAACTCGTTTGTTCCGCATGCAGATGAAGCTATATCATATATATCGCAATTATCTGAAGCTCAATCATTGGTTTCGCATGGATTTGAAGCTGAACCTTCTATATCGAATTGATTTGCAGCTAAATCATGTGTTTCGCATGGATTTGAAGCTAACTCGTTTGTTTCGCATGCAGATGAGGCTATATCACATATATCGCAATTATCTGCAGCTAAATCATTGGTTTCGCATGGATTTGAAGCAAATCCTTCTACAACGCATTGATTTGCAGCTAAATCATGTGTTTCGCACGAATTTGAAGCTAATAGATGTGTTTCGCATTAATTTTAAGCTAAATCAATTGTTACGTATGGAATTGTAGCTAACTGGTTTGTTTCGCCTGCATTTGAAGCTATATAGCCTATATCCCAACTCTTCGAAGCTCAATCATTTGTTTCGCATGGATTTGAAGCTAACTCGTTTATTGCGCATGCAGTTGAATCTAAATAACGTATATCACAAGTATCTGAATCTAAAGTATTTGTTTGGCATGGATTTGAATCTAATCCACGTGTATCGCATGAGTTTTAAGCTAAATCATGTGTTCCGCATGGATTTGAAGCTAACTCGTTTGTTTCGACTGCACTTGAAGCAATATCACTTATATCGCTAGTATCTGAAGCTAAATCATTTGTTTCGCATGGATTTGAAACTAAAGGATCAGCATCGTATCGATTTGCATCAAAATCATGTGTTTCGCATGGAGTTGCAGCTAACTCGTTCGTTTCGCCTGCATTTGATGCTATATCACTTATATCGCAAGTATCTGAAGCTAAATACTTTGTTTACCATGGATTTGCAGCTAAACCTTCTACATCGCATTGATTTGCTGTTAAATCATGTGTTTCGCATGGATTTGAAGCTAACTCGTTTGTTTCCCCAGCATTTGAAGCTATATCACTTATATCGCAAGTATCTGATGCTAAATCATTTGTTACGCATGGACTTGACGCTAAACCTTCTACACCGCATTGATCTGACGCAAAATCAGGTGTTTCGCTTGGATTTCAAGCTAACTCGTTTGTTTCTCATGCATTTGAAGCTACATCACTTATATCGCAAGTATCTGAACCTAAATCCTTTGTTTCGCAAGGATTTGAAGCTAACTCGTTTGTTCTGTCTGCATTTGAAGCTATATGGCCTATATCCCAACTGTTTGAAGCTCAATCATTTGTTTCGCATATATTTGCAGCTAAGCCTTCTACTTCGCATTGATTTGAAGTTAAACCTTCTTCATCGCATTAATTTGAAGCTAAATCATGTGTTTCGCATGGAGTTGTAGCTAAACCGTCTACATCGCATTGATTTGAAGCTAAACCTTCTACATCGCATTGATTTGCAGCTAAATCATGTGTTTCGCATGGATTTGAAGCTAACTCGTTTGTTCCGCATGCAGATGAAGCTATATCATATATATCGCAATTATCTGAAGCTAAACCATTGGTTTCGCATGGATTTGAAGCTAAACCTTCTATATCGAATTGATTTGCAGCTAAATCATGAGTTTCGCATGGATTTGAAGCTAACTCGTTTGTTTCGCATGCAGATGAGGCTATATCACATATATCGCAATTATCTGCAGCTAAATCATTGGTTTCGCATGGATTTGAAGCAAATCCTTCTACATCGCATTGATTTGCAGCTAAATCATGTGTTTCGCACGAATTTGAAGCTAATAAATGTGTTTCGCATTAATTTTAAGCTAAATCAATTGTTACGTATGGAATTGAAGCTAACTGGTTTGTTTCGCCTGCATTTGATGCTATATAGCCTATATCCCAACTCTTCGAAGCTCAATCATTTGTTTCGCATGGATTTGAAGCTAACTCGTTTGTTGCGCATGCAGTTGAATCTAAATAACGTATATCACAAGTATCTGAATCTAAAGTATTTGTTTGGCATGGATTTGAATCTAATCCACGTGTATCGCATGAGTTTTAAGCTAAATCATGTGTTCCGCATGGATTTGAAGCTAACTCGTTTGTTTCGACTGCACTTGAAGCAATATAACTTATATCGCTAGTATCTGAAGCTAAATCATTTGTTTCGCATGGATTTGAAACTAAACGATCAGCATCGTATCGATTTGCATCTAAATCATATGTTTCGCATGGAGTTGCAGCTAACTCGTTCGTTTCGCCTGCATTTGATGCTATATCACTTATATCGCAAGTATCTGAAGCTAAATACTTTGTTTACCATGGATTTGCAGCTAAACCTTCTACATCGCATTGATTTGCTGTTAAATCATGTGTTTCGCATGGATTTGAAGCTAACTCGTTTGTTTCCCCAGCATTTGAAGCTATATCACTTATATCGCAAGTATCTGATGCTAAATCATTTGTTACGCATGGACTTGACGCTAAACCTTCTACACCGCATTGATCTGACGCAAAATCAGGTGTTTCGCTTGGATTTCAAGCTAACTCGTTTGTTTCTCATGCATTTGAAGCTACATCACTTATATCGCAAGTATCTGAACCTAAATCCTTTGTTTCGCAAGGATTTGAAGCTAACTCGTTTGTTCCGTCTGCATTTGAAGCTATATAGCCTATATCCCAACTGTTTGAAGCTCAAACATTTGTTTCGTATATATTTGCAGCTAAGCCTTCTACTTCGCATTGATTTGAAGTTAAACCTTCTTCATCGCATTAATTTGAAGCTAAATCATGTGTTTCGCATGGAGTTGTAGCTAAACCGTCTACATCGCATTGATTTGAAGCTAAACCTTCTACATCGCATTGATTTGCAGCTAAATCATGTGTTTCGCATGGATTTGAAGCTAACTCGTTTGTTCCGCATGCAGATGAAGCTATATCATATATATCGCAATTATCTGAAGCTAAATCATTGGTTTCGCATGGATTTGAAGCTAAACCTTCTATATCGAATTGATTTGCAGCTAAATCATGTGTTTCGCATGGATTTGAAGCTAACTCGTTTGTTTCGCATGCAGATGAGGCTATATCACATATATGGCAATTATCTGCAGCTAAATCATTGGTTTCGCATGGATTTGAAGCAAATCCTTCTACATCGCATTGATTTGCAGCTAAATCATGTGTTTCGCACGAATTTGAAGATAATAGATGTGTTTCGCATTAATTTTAAGCTAAATCAATTGTTACGTATGGAATTGAAGCTAACTGGTTTGTTTCGCCTGAATTTGAAGCTATATAGCCTATATCCCAACTCTTCGAAGCTCAATCATTTGTTTCGCATGGATTTGAAGCTAACTCGTTTGTTGCGCATGCAGATGAAGCTATATCACATATATCGCAATTATCTGAAGCTAAATCATTGGTATCGCATGGATTTGAAGCTAAACCTTCTACATCGAATTGATTTGCAGCTAAATCATGTGTTTCGCATGGATTTGAAGCTAACTCGTTCGTTTCGCATGCATTTGATGCTATATCACTTATATCGCAAGTATCTGAAGCTAAATACTTTGTTTACCATGGATTTGAAGCTAAACCTTCTACATCGCATTGACTTGCTGTTAAATCATGTGATTCGCATGGATTTGAAGCTAACTCGTTTGTTCCGCATGCAGATGAAGCTATATCATATATATCGCAATTATCTGAAGCTAAATCATTGGTTTCGCATGGATTTGAAGCTAAACCTTCTATATCGCATTGATTTGCTGTTAAATCATGTGTTTCGCATGGATTTGAAGCTAACTCGTTTGTTTCCCCAGCATTTGAAGCTATATCACTTATATCGCAAGTATCTGATGCTAAATCATTTGTTACGCAAGGATTTGACGCTAAACCTTCTACATCGCATTGATTTGCATCTAAATCATGTCTTTCGCAAGGATTTGAAGCTAACTCGTTTGTTTCGTCTGCATTTGAAGGTATATCACTTATATCGCTAGTATCTGAAGCTAAATCATTGGTATCGCATGGATTTGAAGCTAAACCTTCTACATCGAATTGATTTGCAGCTAAATCATGTGTTTCGCATGGATTTGAAGCTAACTCGTTTGTTTCGCATGCAGATGAGGCTATATCACATATATCGTAATTATCTTCAGCTAAATCATTGGTTTCGCATGGTTTTTCAGCAAATCCTTCTACATCGCATTGATTTGCAGCTAAATCATGTGTTTCGCACGAATTTGAAGCTAATAGATGTGTTTCGCATTAATTTTAAGCTAAATCATTTGTTACGTATGGAATTGAAGCTAACTGGTTTGTTTCGCCTGCATTTGAAGCTATATAGCCTATATCCCAACTGTTCGAATCTCAATGATTTGTTTCACATGGATTTGAAGCTAACTCGTTTGTTGCGCATGCAGTTGAATCTAAATAACGTATATCACAAGTATCTGAATCTAAAGTATTTGTTTGGCATGGATTTGAATCTAATCCACGTGTATCGCATGAGTTTTAAGCTAAATCATGTGTTCCGCATGGATTTGAAGCTAACTCGTTTGTTTCGACTGCACTTGAAGCAACATCACTTATATCGCTAGTATATGAAGCTAAATCATTTGTTTCGCATGGATTTGAAACTAAACGACCAGCATCGTATCGATTTGCATCTAAATCATGTGTTTCGCATGGATTTGAAGCTAACTCGTTCGTTTCGCCTGCATTTGATGCTATATCACTTATATCGCAAGTATCTGAAGCTAAATACTTTGTTTACCATGGATTTGAAGCTAAACCATCTACATCGCATTGACTTGCTGTTAAATCATGTGTTTCGCATGGATTTGAAGCTAACTCGTTTGTTTCCCCAGCATTTGAAGCTATATCACTTATATCGCAAGTATCTGATGCTAAATCATTTGTTACGCATGGACTTGACGCTAAACCTTCTACATCGCATTGATCTGACGCAAAATCAGGTGTTTCGCTTGGATTTCAATCTAACTCGTTTGTTTCTCATGCATTTGAAGCTACATCACTTATATCGCAAGTATCTGAACCTAAATCCTTTGTTTCGCAAGGAATTCAAGCTAACTCGTTTGTTCCGTCTGCATTTGAAGCTATATAGCCTATATCCCAACTGTTTGAAGCTCAATCATTTGTTTCGCATGGATTTGAAGCTAAGCCTTCTACTTCGCATTGATTTGAAGTTAAACCTTCTTCATCGCATTAATTTGAAGCTAAATCATGTGTTTCGCATGGAGTTGTAGCTAAACCGTCTACATCGCATTGATTTGAAGCTAAACCTTCTACATCGCATTGATTTGCAGCTAAATCATGTGTTTCGCATGGATTTGAAGCTAACTCGTTCGTTTCGCATGCATTTGATGCTATATCACTTATATCGCAAGTATCTGAAGCTAAATACTTTGTTTACCATGGATTTGAAGCTAAACCTTCTACATCGCATTGACTTGCTGTTAAATCATGTGTTTCGCATGGATTTGAAGCTAACTCGTTTGTTCCGCATGCAGATGAAGCTATATCATATATATCGCAATTATCTGAAGCTAAATCATTGGTTTCGCATGGATTTGAAGCTAAACCTTCTATATCGAATTGATTTGCAACTAAATCATGTGTTTCGCATGGATTTGAAGCTAACTCGTTTGTTTCGCATGCAGATGAGGCTATATCACATATATCGCAATTATCTGCAGCTAAATCATTGGTTTCGCATGGATTTGAAGCAAATCCTTCTACATCGCATTGATTTGCAGCTAATTCATGTGTTTCGCACGAATTTGAAGCTAATAGATGTGTTTCGCATTAATTTTAAGCTAAATCAATTGTTACGTATGGAATTGTAGCTAACTGGTTTGTTTCGCCTGCATTTGAAGCTATATAGCCTATATCCCAACTCTTCGAAGCTCAATCATTTGTTTCGCATGGATTTGAAGCTAACTCGTTTGTTGCGCATGCAGTTGAATCTAAATAACGTATATCACAAGTATCTGAATCTAAAGTATTTGTTTGTCATGGATTTGAATCTAATCCACGTGTATCGCATGAGTTTTAAGCTAAATCATGTGTTCCGCATGGATTTGAAGCTAACTCGTTTGTTTCGACTGCACTTGAAGCAATATCACTTATATCGCTAGTATCTGAAGCTAAATCATTTGTTTCGCATGGATTTGAAACTAAACTATCAGCATCGTATCGATTTGCATCTAAATCATGTGTTTCGCATGGAGTTGCAGCTAACTCGTTCGTTTCGCCTGCATTTGATGCTATATCACTTATATCGCAAGTATCTGAAGCTAAATACTTTGTTTACCATGGATTTGCATCTAAACCTTCTACATCGCAATGATTTGCTGTTAAATCATGTGTTTCGCATGGATTTGAAGCTAACTCGTTTGTTTCCCCAGCATTTGAAGCTATATCACTTATATCGCAAGTATCTGATGCTAAATCATTTGTTACGCATGGACTTGACGCTAAACCTTCTACATCGCATTGATCTGACGCAAAAGCAGGTGTTTCGCTTGGATTTCAAGCTAACTCGTTTGTTTCTCATGCATTTGAAGCTACATCACTTATATCGCAAGTATCTGAACCTAAATCCTTTGTTTCGCAAGGATTTTAAGCTAACTCGTTTGTTCCGTCTGCATTTGAAGCTATATAGCCTATATCCCAACTGTTTGAAGCTCAATCATTTGATTCGCATATATTTGCAGCTAAGCCTTCTACTTCGCATTGATTTGAAGTTAAACCTTCTTCATCGCATTAATTTGAAGCTAAATCATGTGTTTCGCATGGAGTTGTAGCTAAACCGTCTACATCGCATTGATTTGAAGCTAAACTTTCTACATCGCATTGATTTGCAGCTAAATCATGTGGTTCGCATGGATTTGAAGCTAACTCGTTTGTTCCGCATGCAGATGAACCTATATCATATATACCGCAATTATCTGAAGCTAAATCATTGGTTTCGCATGGATTTGAAGCTAAACCTTCTATATCGAATTGATTTGCAGCTAAATCATGTGTTTCGCATGGATTTGAAGCTAACTCGTTTGTTTCGCATGCAGATGAGGCTATATCACATAAATCGCAATTATCTGCAGCTATATCATTGGTTTCGCATGGATTTGAAGCAAATACTTCTACATCGCATTGATTTGCAGCTAAATCATGTGTTTCGCACGAATTTGAAGCTAATAGATGTGTTTCGCATTAATTTTAAGCTAAATCAATTGTTACGTATGGAATTGAAGCTAACTGGTTTGTTTCGCCTGCATTTGAAGCTATATAGCCTATATCCCAACTCTTCGAAGCTCAATCATTTGTTTCGCATGGATTTGAAGCTAACTCGTTTGTTGCGCATGCAGTTGAATCTAAATAACGTATATCACAAGTATCTGAATCTAAAGTATATGTTTGGCATGGATTTGAATCTAATCCACGTGTATCGCATGAGTTTTAAGCTAAATCATGTGTTCCGCATGGATTTGAAGCTAACTCGTTTGTTTCGACTGCACTTGAAGCAATATCACTTATATCGCTAGTATCTGAAGCTAAATCATTTGTTTCGCATGGATTTGAAGCTAAACCTTCTATATCGAATTGATTTGCGGCTAAATCATGTGTTTCGCATGGATTTGAAGCTAACTCGTTTGTTTCCCCAGCATTTGAAGCTATATCACTTATATCGCAAGTATCTGATGCTAAATCATTTGTTACGCATGGACTTGACGCTAAACCTTCTACATCGCATTGATCTGACGCAAAATCTGGTGTTTCGCTTGGATTTCAAGCTAACTCGTTTGTTTCTCATGCATTTGAAGCTACATCACTTATATCGCAAGTATCTGAACCTAAATCCTTTGTTTCGCAAGGATTTGAAGCTAACTCGTTTGTTTCGTCTGCATTTGAAGGTATATCACTTATATCGCTAGTATCTGAAGCTATAATCATTTGTTTCGCATGGATTTGAAGCTAAACCTTCAACGTCGCATTGATTTGCATCTAAATCATGTGTTTCGCATGGATTTGCAGCTAACTCGTTCGTTTCGCCTGCATTTGATGCTATATCACTTATATCGCAAGTATCTGTAGCTAAATACTTTGTTTACCATGGATTTGAAGCTAAACCTTCTACATCGCATTGATTTGCTGTTAAATCATGTGTTTTGCATGGATTTGAAGCTAACTCGTTTGTTCCCCTTGCATTTGCAGCTATATCACTTATATCGCAAGAATCTGATGCTAAATCATTTGTTTCGCATGGATTTGAAGCTAAGCCTTCTACTTCGCATTGATCTGACGCAAAATCAGGTGTTTCGCTAGGATTTCAAGCTAACTCGTTTGTTTCTCATGCATTTGAAGCTATATCACTTATATCGCAAGTATCTGAATCTAAATCCTTTGTTTCGCAAGGATTTCAAGCTAACTCGTTTGTTCCGTCTGCATTTGAAGCTATATAGCCTATATCCCAACTGTTTGAAGCTCAATCATTTGTTTCGCATGGATTTGAAGCTAAGCCTTCTACTTCGCATTGATTTGAAGTTAAACCTTCTTCATCGCATTAATTTGAAGCTAAATCATGTGTTTCGCATGGAGTTGTAGCTAAGCCGTCTACATCGCATTGATTTGAAGCTAAACCTTCTACATCGCATTGATTTGCAGCTAAATCATGTGTTTCGCATGGATTTGAAGCTAACTCGTTTGTTCCGCATGCAGATGAAGCTATATCACATATATCGCAATTATCTGAAGCTAAATCATTGGTATCGCATGGATTTGAAGCTAAACCTTCTACATCGAATTGATTTGCAGCTAAATCATGTGTTTCGCATGGATTTGAAGCTAACTTGTTTGTTTCGCAAGCAGATGAGGCTATATCACATATATCGTAATTATCTGCAGCTAAATCATTGGTTTCGCATGGTTTTTCAGCAAATTCTTCTACATCGCATAGATTTGCAGCTAAATCATGTGTTTCGCACGAATTTGAAGCTAATAGATGTGTTTCGCATTAATTTTAAGCTAAATCATTTGTTACGTATGGAATTGAAGCTAACTGGTTTGTTTCGCCTGCATTTGAAGCTATATAGCCTATATCCCAACTGTTCGAAGCTCAATCATTTGTTTCGCATGGATTTGAAGCTAACTCGTTTGTTGCGCATGCAGTTGAATGTAAATAACGTATATCACAAGTATCTGAATCTAAAGTATTTGTTTGGCATGGATTTGAATCTAATCCACGTGTATCGCATGAGTTTTAAGCTAAATCATGTGTTCCGCATGGATTTGAAGCTAACTCGTTTGTTTCGACTGCACTTGAAGCAATATCACTTATATCGCTAGTATCTGAAGCTAAATCATTTGTTTCGCATGGATTTGAAACTAAACGATCAGCATCGTATCGATTTGCATCTAAATCATGTGTTTCGTATGGAGTTGCAGCTAACTCGTTCGTAACGCCTGCATTTGATGCTATATCACTTATATCGCAAGTATCTGAAGCTAAATACTTTGTTTACCATGGATTTGCAGCTAAACCTTCTACATCGCATTGATTTGCTGTTAAATCATGTGTTTCGCATGGATTTGAAGCTAACTTGTTTGTTTCCCCAGCATTTGAAGCTATATCACTTATATCGCAAGTATCTGATGCTAAATCATTTGTTACGCAAGGACGTGACGCTAAACCTTCTACATCGCATTGATTTGCATCTAAATCATGTGTTTCGCAAGGATTTGAAGCTAACTCGTTTGTTTCGTCTGCATTTGAAGGTATATCACTTATATCGCTAGTATCTGAAGTTATAATCATTTGTTTCGCATGGATTTGAAGCTAAACCTTCAACGTCGCATTGATTTGCATCTAAATCATGTGTTTCGCATGGATTTGCAGCTAACTCGTTCGTTTCGCCTGCATTTGATGCTATATCACTTATATCGCAAGTATCTGTAGCTAAATACTTTGTTTACCATGGATTTGAAGCTAAACCTTCTACATCGCATTGATTTGCTGTTAAATCATGTGTTTCGCATGGATTTGAAGCTAACTCGTTTGTTTCCCCAGCATTTGAAGCTATATCAATTATATCGCAAGTATCTGATGCTAAATCATTTGTTACGCATGGACTTGACGCTAAACCTTCTACATCACATTGATTTGCATCTAAATCATGTGTTTCGCAAGGATTTGAAGCTAACTCGTTTGTTTCGTCTGCATTTGAAGGTATATCACTTATATCGCTAGTATCTGAAGCTATAATCATTTGTTTCGCATGGATTTGAAGCTAAACCTTCAACGTCGCATTGATTTGCATCTAAATCATGTGTTTCGCATGCATTTGCAGCTAACTCGTTCGTTTCGCCTGCATTTGATGCTATATCACTTATATCGCAAGTATCTGTAGCTAAATACTTTGTTTACCATGGATTTGAAGCTAAACCTTCTACATCGCATTGATTTGCTGTTAAATCATGTGTTTTGCATGGATTTGAAGCTAACTCGTTTGTTCCCCTTGCATTTGCAGCTATATCACTTATATCGCAAGAATCTGATGCTAAATCATTTGTTTCGCATGGATTTGAAGCTAATCCTTCTACTTCGCATTGATCTGACGCAAAATCAGGTGTTTCGCTAGGATTTCAAGCTAACTCGTTTGTTTCTCATGCATTTGAAGCTATATCACTTATATCGCAAGTATCTGAATCTAAATCCTTTGTTGCGCAAGGATTTCAAGCTAACTCGTTTGTTCCGTCTGCATTTGAAGCTATATAGCCTATATCCCAACTGTTTGAAGCTCAATCATTTGTTTCGCATGGATTTGAAGCTAAGCCTTCTACTTCGCATTGTTTTGAAGTTAAACCTTCTTCATCGCATTAATTTGAAGCTAAATCATGTGTTTCGCATGGAGTTGTAGCTAAGCCGTCTACATCGCATTGATTTGCAGCTAAATCATGTGTTTCGCATGGATTTGAAGCTAACTCGTTTGTTCCGCATGCAGATGAAGCTATATCACATATATCGCAATTATCTGAAGCTAAATCATTGGTATCGCATGGATTTGAAGCTAAACCTTCTACATCGAATTGATTTGCAGCTAAATCATGTGTTTCGTATGGAGTTGCAGCTAACTCGTTCGTTTCGCCTGCATTTGATGCTATATCACTTATATCGCAAGTATCTGAAGCTAAATACTTTGTTTACCATGGATTTGCAGCTAAACCTTCTACATCGCATTGATTTGCTGTTAAATCATGTGTTTCGCATGGATTTGAAGCTAACTTGTTTGTTTCCCCAGCATTTGAAGCTATATCACTTATATCGCAAGTATCTGATGCTAAATCATTTGTTACGCAAGGACGTGACGCTAAACCTTCTACATCGCATTGATTTGCATCTAAATCATGTGTTTCGCAAGGATTTGAAGCTAACTCGTTTGTTTCGTCTGCATTTGAAGGTATATCACTTATATCGCTAGTATCTGAAGCTATAATCATTTGTTTCGCATGGATTTGAAGCTAAACCTTCAACGTCGCATTGATTTGCATCTAAATCATGTGTTTCGCATGGATTTGCAGCTAACTCGTTCGTTTCGCCTGCATTTGATGCTATATCACTTATATCGCAAGTATCTGTAGCTAAATACTTTGTTTACCATGGATTTGAAGCTAAAGCTTGTACATCGCATTATTTGCTGTTAAATCATGTGTTTTGCATGGATTTGAAGCTAACTCGTTTGTTCCCCTTGCATTTGCAGCTATATCACTTATATCGCAAGTATCTGAACCTAAATCATTTGTTTCGCATGGATTTGAAGCTAAGCCTTCTACTTCGCATTGATTTGTAGCTAAATCATGTGTATCGCATGGATTTTGAAGCTAACTCGTTTGATTCGTCTGCATTCGAAGCAATATCACTTGTATCGCAAGTATCCAAAGCTAAATCATTTGTGTCGCATGGATTTGAAGCTAAACCTACTACATAGCATTGATTTGAAGCTCAATCATGTGTTTTGCATGGATTTGAAGCTAACTCGCATGTTTCCCCTGCATTTGAAGCTATGCCACTTATATCGCGAGTAACTGATGCTAAATCACTTGATTCGCATGGATTTGAAGCTAAACCTTCTACATCGAATTGATTTGCATCTAAATCATGTGTTTCGCATGGATTTGAAGCTAAACATTCTACATCGCATAGATTTGAAGCTTGCTCGTTTGTTCCGTCTGCATTCGAAACTATATCACTTATATCGCAAGTATCTGAAGCTAAATCATTTGTTTCGCATGGAGTTGTAGCTATACCTTCTACATCGCATTGAGTTGCAGCTAAATCATGTGTTTCGCATGGGTTTGAAGCTAACTCGTTTGTTTTCCCTGCATTTGAAGCTATATCACTTATATCGCAATTATCTGATGCTAAATCATTTGTTTCGCATGGATTTGACGTTAACCTTCTACATCGCATTGATTTGCAGCAAAATCATGTGTTTCGCTTGGATTTGAAGCTAACTCGCTTGTTTCCCCTGCATTTGAAGCTATATCACTTATATCGCAAGTATCTGATGCTAAATCATTTGTTTCGCATGGATTTGACGCTAAACCTTCTACATCGCATTTATTTGCAGCAAAATCGTATGTTTCGCTTGGATTTGAAGCTAACTCGTTTGTTTCGCATGCAGTTGAAGCTATATCACATATATCGCAAGTATCTGAAGCTAAATCATTGATTTCGCATGGATTTGAAGGTAAACCACCGACATCGCATTGATTTGCTGTTAAATCGTGTGTTTTGCATGGATTTGAATCTAAGCCTTCTACCTCGCATTGATTTTAATCAAAATCATGTGTTTCGCTTGGATTTCGAGCTAACTCGTTTGATTCTCCTGCATTTGAAGCTATATCACTTATATCGCAAGTATCTGAACCTAAATCCTTTGTTTTTCAAGGATTTGAAGCTAACTCGTTTGTTCCGCCTGCAAGTGAAGCTATATCACTTATATCGCAAGTATCTGAACCTAAATCATTTGTTTCGCATGGATTTGAAGCTAAGCCTTCTACTTCGCATTGATTTGAAGCTAAATCATGTGTATCGCATGGATTTTGAAGCTAACTCGTTTGATTCGTCTGCATTCGAAGCAATATCACTTATATCGCAAGTATCCAAAGCTAAATCATTTGTGTCGCATGGATTTGAAGCTAAACCTACTACATAGCATTGATTTGAAGCTCAATCATGTGTTTTGCATGGATTTGAAGCTAACTCGCTTGTTTCCCCTGCATTTGAAGCTATGTCACTTATATCGCGAGTAACTGATGCTAAATCACTTGATTCGCATGGATTTGAAGCTAAACCTTCTACATCACATTGATTTGCATCTAAATCATGTGTTTCGCATGGATTTGAAGCTAAACATTCTACATCGCATAGATTTGAAGCTTGCTCGTTTGTTCCGTCTGCATTCGAAACTATATCACTTATATCGCAAGTATCTGAAGCTAAATCATTGGTTTCGCATGGAGTTGTAGCTAAACCTTCTACATCGCATTGATATGCTTCTAAATCATTTGTTTCGCATGGATTTGAAGCTAACTCGTTTGTTTCCCCTGCATTTGAAGCTATATCACTTATATCGCAGGTTCATGTGCTAAATCATGTGTTTCGCTTTGACTTGAAGCTATACCTTCTACATCGCATTGATTTGCAGCTAAACCATGTGTTTCGCATGGGTTTGAAGCTAACTCGTTTGTTTCCCCTGCATTTGAAGCTATATCACTTATATCGCAAGTATCTGATGCTAAATCATTTGTTTCGCATGGATTTGACGCTAAACCTTCTACATCGCATTTATTTGCAGCAAAATCGTATGTTTCGCTTGGATTTGAAGCTAACTCGTTTGTTTCGCATGCAGTTGATGCTATATCACCTATATCGCAAGTATCTGAAGCTAAATCATTGGTTTCGCATGGATTTGAAGCTAAACCATCGACATCGCATTGATTTGCTGTTAAATCATGTGTTTTGCATGGTTTAGAATCTAAGTCTACTACCTCGCATTGATTTTAATCAAAATCATGTGCTTCGCTTGGATTTCGAGCTAACTCGTTTGTTTCGACTGCACTTGAATCAATATCGCTTATATCGCTAGTATCTGAAGCTGTAATCATTTGTTTCGCATGGATCTGAAGCTAACTCGTTTGTTTCGTCTGCATTTGAAGCTATATCACTTATATCCCAAGTGTTTGAAGCTAAATCATTTGTTTCGCATGGATTTGAAGCTAAACCTTCTACATCGCATGGACTTGAAGCTAACTCGTTTGTTTCGCATGCAGCTGAAGCTATATCACATGTATCGCAATTATCTGAAGCTAAATCATTGGTTTCGCATGGATTTGAAGCTAAACCTTCTACATCGAATTGATTTGCAGCTAAATCATGTGTTTCGCATGGATTTGAAGCTAACTCGTTTGTTTCGCATGCAGATGAAACTATATCACATATATCGCAATTATCTGCAGCTAAATCATTGGTTTCGCATGGATTTGAAGTAAAACCTTCTACATCGCATTGATTTGCAGCTAAATCATGTGTTTCGCACGAAGTTGAAGCTAATAGATGTGTTTCGCATTAATTTTAAGCTAAATAATTTGTTACGTATGGAATTGAAGCTGACTGGTTTGTTACGCCTGCATTTGAAGCTATATAGCCTATATCCCAACTGTTCGAAGCTCAATCATTTGTTTCGCATGGATTTGAAGCTAACTCGTTTGTTGCGCATGAAGTTGAATCTAAATAACGTATATCACAAGTATCTGAATCTAAAGTATTTGTTTGGCATGGATTTAAATCTAATCCACGTGTATCGCATGAGTTTTAAGCTAAATCATGTGTTCCGCATGGATTTGAAGCTAACTCGTTTGTTTCGACTGCACTTGAAGCAATATCACTTATATCGCTAGTATCTGAAGCTAAATCATTTGTTTCGCATGGATTTGAAACTAAACGATCAGCATCGTATCGATTTGCATCTAAATCATGTGTTTCGCATGGATTTGCAGCTAACTCGTTCGATTCGCCTGCATTTGATGCTACATCACTTATATCGCAAGTATCTGAAGCTAAATACTTTGTTTACCATGGATTTGAAGCTAAACCTTCTACATCGCATTGATTTGCTGTTAAATCATGTGATTCGCATGGATTTGAAGCAAACTCGTTTGTTTCGCCTGTATTTGAAGCTAAATCATGTATATCACAAGTATTTGAAGCTAAACCATGTGTTTCGCATGAATTTGAAGCTAAATCATGTGTTTCGCATGGATATGAAGCTAACTCGTTTGTTTCGCATGGAGTTGAAGCTAAATCATGTATATCACAAGTATTTGAAGCTGAACCAATAGTTCCGCATGAATATTATTCTAATCCATGTGTTTCGCATGAATAATAATCTAAACATGGATATGAAGCTAACTCGTTTGTTTCGCATGGAGTTGAAGCTAAATCATGTATATCACAAGTATTTGAAGCTGAACCAATTGTTCCGCATGAATATTATTCTAATCCATGTGTTTCGCATGAATAATAATCTAAACCATGTGATTCGCATGAATTTAAAGCTAAATCATGTGTTTCGCATGGATTTGAAGCTAAGTCGTTTGTTTTGAATGCAGTTGAAGCTAAATCATATATATGACAAGTATTTGATATTAAACCATTTGATTCGCATTGAGTTGAAGCTAAGCCTTCCACTTCGCTTTGATTTGAAGCTAAATCATGTGTTTCGCATGGATTTGAAGCTAACTCGTTTGCTTCGCATGCAGTTGAAGCTAAATCATGTATATCACAAGTATTTGAAGCTGAAACATATCTTTCGCATGAATATTAAGCTAAACGATATGTTTCGTTTGAATTTGTAGCTGAATCATGTGTTTCGCATGGAATTCAAGCTAACTCGCTTGTTTCGCCTGCATTTAAAGCTATATCACTTATATTCGCAAGTATTTGAAACTAATTCATTCGTTTCGCGTTGATTTGATGCTAAGACTTCAACATCGCATTAAATTAAAGCTAAATAATGTGCTTCGCGTGGAATTGAAGCTAACTCGTAAGTTTGGCATGCAGTTGAATCTAAATCATGTTTATCACAAGTATATGAAAATAAACAATCTGTTTCGCAAGAATATGAAGCTATGAAGCTACACCATGTGACTCGCATGAATGTGAAGCTAAATCATGTGTTTCGCATGGATTTGAAGCTACCTCGTTTGTTTCGCCTGCATTTGAAGTTTTATCACTTATAATCGGAAGTATTTGAAACAAAATCATTCTTTTTGCATGGATTTGAAGCTAAGCCTCAACTACGCAGTGATTTGAATCTAAATCATGAGTTTCGCATGGATTTGAAGCTATCTCGTTTGTTTCGCCTGCATTTGAAGCTATATCACTTATATTCGCAAGTATTTGAAACTAAATCATTTGCTTCGCATGTATTCGAAGCTAATCCTTCTACTTCGCATGGATTTGAAGCTAACTCGTTTGTTTCGCCTGCATTTGAAGCTAAATCATGTATATCGCTAGTATCTGAAGCTAAATCATTTGTTTCGCATGGATTTGAAGCTAAACCTTCTACATCGCATTGATTTGCTGTTAAATCATGTGTTTCGCATGGATTTGAAGCTAACTCGTTTGTTTCGCCTGCATTTGAAACTAAATCATGTACATCACAAGTATTTGAAGCTAAAAGATTTGTTTCGCATGGATTTGAAGATAAGCCTTCTACTTCGCATGGATTTGAAGCTAAATCATATGTATCGCATGGATTTGAAGCTAACCCGTTTGTTTCGCCTGCATTTGAAGCTAAATCATTTATATCACATGTATTTGAAGCTAAACCATTTGATTCGTATGGATTTGTAGCTAAATCTTCTACTTCGCATTGATTTGAACAAAATTATGTCTTTCGCATGTACTTGAAGCTAAGCCTTCTACTTCGCATTGATTTGAAGCTAGATCATGTGTTTATCTTGGATTTGAAGATAACTCGTTTGTTTCGCCTGCATTTGGAGCTGAATCACGTATATCACAAGTATTTGAAGATAAACCATTTGATTCGTATGGATATGTTGCTAAATCTTCTACTTCGCAATGATTTGAAGCAAAATTATGTCTTTCGCATGGACTTGAAGCTAAGCCTTCTATTTCGCATTGATTTGAAGCTAAATCATATGTATCGCATGGATTTGAAGCTAACTCGTTTGTTTCGATGCAGTTGAAGCTAAATCATGTATATCACAAGTATTTGGAGCTATACCATTTGATTCGTATGGATTTGTAGCTAAATCTTCTACTTCGCATTGATTTGAACAAAATTATATCTTTCGCATGGACTTGAAGCTAAGCCTTCTACTTCGCATTCATTTGAAGCTAGATCATGTGTTTCGCTTGGATTTGAAGCTAACTCGTTTGTTTCGACTGCATTTGAAACTAAATCATGTAAATCACAAGTATTTGAAGCTATAACATTTGTTTCGCATGGATTTGAAGATAAGCCTTCTACTTCGCATGGATTTGAAGCTAAATCATATGTATCGCATGGATTTGAAGCTAACTCGTTTGTTTCGCCTGCATTTGAAGCTAAATCATTTATATCACATGTATTTGAAGCTAAACCATTTGATTCGTATGGATTTGTAGCTAAATCTTCTACTTCGCATTGATTTGATCAAAATTATGTCTCTCGCATGTACTTGAAGCTAAGCCTTCTACTTCGCATTGATTTGAAGCTAGATCATGTGTTTAGCTTGGATTTGAAGCTAACTCGTTTGTTTCGCCTGCATTTGGAGCTGAATCACGTATATCACAAGTATTTGAAGATAAACCATTTGATTCGTATGGATATGTTGCTAAATCTTCTACTTCGCAATGATTTGAAGCAAAATTATGTCTTTCGCATGGACTTGAAGCTAAGCCTTCTACTTCGCATTGATTTGAAGCTAAATCATATGTATCGCATGGATTTGAAGCTAACTCGTTTGTTTCGATGCAGTTGAAGCTAAATCATGTATATCACAAGTATTTGAAGCTATACCATTTGTTTCGCATGGTTTTGAAGATAAGCCTTCTACTTCGCATTGACATAACTATTTGAAGCTCATCCATTTTTTTCGAATGAATATTAAGCTAATCAATGTGTTTCGAATGAATTTGAAGCACAATCATGTGTTTCGCATGGATTTGAAGCAAACTCGTTTGTTTCGCCTGTATTTGAAGCTAAATCATGTATATCACAAGTATTTGAAGCTAAACCATGTGTCTCGCATGAATTTGAAGCTAAATCATGTGTTTCACATGGATATGAAGCTAACTCGTTTGTTTCGCGTGGAGTTGAAGCTAAATCATGTATATCACAAGTATTTGAAGCTGAACCAATTGTTCCGTATGAATATTATTCTAATCCATGTGTTTCGCACGAATAATAATCTAAACCATGTGATTCGCATGAATTTAAAGCTAAATCATGTGTTTCGCATGGATTTGAAGCTAACTCGTTTGTTTTGAATGCAGTTGAAGCTAAATCATGTATATCACAAGTATTTGAAGCTGAACCAATTGTTCCGCATGTATATTAATCTAAACCATGTGTTTCGCATGAATAATAATCTAAACCATGTGATTCGCATCAATTTAAAGCTAAATCATGTGTTTCGCATGGATTTGAAGCTAACTCGTTTGTTTGCCCTGCATTTGAAGCTATATCACTTATATCGCAAGTAACTGAACCTAAATCCTTTGTTTTTCAAGGATTTGATGCTAACTCGATTGTTCCGTCTGCATTTGAAGCTATATCACTTATATCCCAAGTGTTTGCAGCTAAATCATTTGTTCAGCGTGGATTTGAAGCTAACTCGTTTGTTACCCTTGCATTTGAAGCTATATCACTTATATCGCTAGTATCTGATGCTAAATCATTTGTTTCGCATGGATTTGAAGCTACAGTTATATCATGTGTTTCGCATGGATTTGAAGCTAACACGTTTGTTTCGCACGAATTTGAAGCTAATAGATGTTTCGCATTAATTTTAAGCTAAATCATGTGTCACGTATGGAATTAAGCTAACTGGTTTGTTTCGCCTGCATATTGAAGCTATATAGCCTATATCCTAACTGTTGAAGCTCAATAATTTGTTTCGCATGGATTTGAAGCTAACTCGTTTGTGTCGCATGCAGCTGAAGCTAAATCATCTATATCACAAGTATTTGTAGCCAAACCATTTGTTTCTCATGGATTTGAATCTAAGCCTCTACTTAGCATTGATTTGAAGCTAAATTATGTGTTTCGCATGGATTTGAAGCTAACTCCTTCGTTTCGCATGCAGTTGAAGCTAAATCATGTATATCACAAGTATTTGAAGCTAAACTATTTGTTTCGCATGGATTTGAAGCTGAACAATGTTTTTCAAATGAATTTGAATATAAATCATGTGTTTCGCATGGATTTGAAGCTATCTCGATTGTTTCGCATGCAGTTGAAGCTCAATCATCTATATCACGAGTATTAGAAGCCAAACCATATGTTTCTCATGGATTTGAAACTAACTCGCTTGTTTCGCTTGCAGTTGAAGCTAAATCATGTATAACACAAGTATTTGAAGCTAAAGCATTTGATTCGCATGGATTTGGAGCTAAACCTACTACATAGCATTGATTTGAAGCTCAATCATGTGTTTTGCATGGATATGAAGCTAACTCGTTTGTTTCCCCTGCATTCGAAGCTATGTCACTTACATTGCTAGTAACTGATGCTAAATCACTTGATTCGCATGCATTTGAAGCTAAACCTTCTAATTCGCATTGATTTCAAGCTATATCATGTGTTTCGCATGTACTTGAACCTTGCTCGTTTGTTCCGTCTGCATTTGAAACTATATCACTTATATCGCAAGTATCTGAAGCTAAATCATGTGTTTCGCATGGATTTGCTGCTAACTCGTTTCTTTCCCCCTGCATTTGAAGCAATATCACTTATATCGCATGTATCTGATGCAAAATCATTTGCGTCGCATGGATTTGAAGCTAACTTGTTTCGCCTGCATTTGAAGTTATATCACTTGTATCGCAAGTATTTGAAGAAAAATCATTTTTTCGCACGGATTTGAAGCTAAACCTTCTACATCGCATTGATTTGCAGTTCAATCATGTGTTTCGCATGGATTTGAAGCTAACTCGTTTGTTTCGTCTGCACTTGAAGCAATATCACATATATTGCTAGTGTCTGAAGCTAAATCATTTGTGTCGCATGGATTTGAAGCTAAACCTTCTACATAGCATTGATTTGAAGCTAAATCATGTGTAACGCATGGATTTTGAAGCTAATTCTTGTGTGTTCCCTACATTTGAAGCTATATCACTTATATCGCAAGTATCTGAACCTAAATCATTCGTTTCGCATGGACGTGACGCTAAACCTTCTAATTCGCATTGATTTGCAGCAAAATCATGTGTTACGCTTGGATTTGAAGCTAACTCGTTTGTTTCCCTTGCATTTGAAGCTGTATCACTTATATCGCAATTATCTGATGCTAAATCATTAGTTTCGCATAGATTTGAAGCCAAACCTTCTACATCGCATTGATTTGCAGCTAAATCATGTGTTTCGCTTGGATTTGAAGCTAACTCGTTTGTTTCGCAAGCAGATGAAGCTATATCACATATATCGCAAGTATCTGAAGCTAAATCATTGGTTTCGAATGGATTTGAAGCTAAACATTCTACATCGCATTGATTTGCTTCTAAATCATGTGTTTCGCATGGATTTGCAGGTAACTCGTTCGTTTCACCTGCATTTGATGCTTTATCACTTATATCGCAAGTATCTGAAGCTAAATCATTTGTTTCGCATGGATTAGAAGCTAAACCTTCTACATCGCATTGATTTGCAGCTAAATCATGTGTTTCGCATGGATTTGATGCTAACTCGTTTGTTTCGTCTCCATTTGAAGCTATATCACTTATATCCCAAGCATCTGAAGCTAAATCATTTGTGTCGCATGGATTTGTAGCTGAACCTTCTACGTAGCATGGATTTGAAGCTTAATCATGTGTTTTGCATGGATTTGAAGCTAACTCGTTGTTTCGACTGCATTTGAAACTATATAATTTATATCGCAATGATTTGAAGCCAAATCATTTGTGTCGCATGGATTTGAAACTAAACCTTCTACATCGCATTGATTTGATGCTACATCATGTGTACCGCATGGATTTGCATCTAAACCTTCTTCATCGCATTGATTTGCAGCTAAATCATGTGTTTCGCGTGGCTTTGGAGCTAAACATTCCTACATAGATTTGAAGCTAGCTCGTTTGTTCCGTCTGCATTTGAAACTATAATCACATATATCGCAAGTATCTGAAGCTGAATCATTTGTTCCGCATGGATTGATGCTGAGCCTTCTACTTCGCATTGATTTGAAGCTAAATCGTTTGTTACGCATGGATTTGGAGCTAACTCGTTTGTTTCTCCTGCATTTGAAGCTATATCACTTATATCCTAAGTGTTTGCAGCTCAATCATTTGTTTCGCATGGATTTGAATCTAAACCTTCTACTTCGCATTGATTTGAATCTAAATCGTGTGTTTCTCTTGTATTTGAAGCTAAACTCGTTTGTTTCACCTGCATTTGGAGCTATATCATGTATATCACAAGTATTTGAAGCTAAACCATTTGTTTCGCATGGATTCGAAGATAAGCATTCTACTTCGCATTGATTTGAAGCTGAATCATGTGTTTCGCATGGATTTGAAACTAACTCTTTTCATTCGCATGCAGTTGAAGTTAAATCATGTATAAAACAAGAATTTGAAGCTAAACTATTTGTTTCGCATCTATTGAAACTAAACAATGTGTTTCGAATGAATTTGAAGATAAATCATGTGTTTCGCATGGATTTGAAACTAACTCGTTTGTTTCCCCCTGCATTTGAAGCTATATCACTTATATCGCAAGTATCTGATGCTAAATCATTTGTTTCGCATGGATTTGAGGCTAAACCTTCTATATCGCATTGATTTGCAGCAAAATCATGTGTTCTCTTGGATTTGAAGCTAACTCGTTTGTTTCGCCTGCATTTGAAGCTATATCACTTGTATCGCAAGTCTTTGAAGAAAAATCATTTTTTCGCATGGATGTGAAGCTAAACCTTCTACATCGCATTGATTTGCAGTTATATCATGTGTTTCGCATGGATTTGAAGCTAACACGTTTGTTTCGCACGAATTTGAAGCTAATAGATGTTTCGCATTAATTTTAAGCTAAATCATGTGTCACGTATGGAATTAAAGCTAACTGGTTTGTTTCGCCTGCATTTGAAGCTATATAGCCTATATCCTAACTGTTTGAAGCTCAATAATTTGTTTCGCATGGATTTGAAGCTAACTCGTTTGTGTCGCATGCAGCTGAAGCTAAATCATCTATATCACAAGTATTTGTAGCCAAACCATTTGTTTCTCATGGATTTGAATCTAAGCCTTCTACTTAGCATTGATTTGAAGCTAAATTATGCTGTTTCGCATGGATTTGAAGCTAACTCCTTCGTTTCGCATGCAGTTGAAGCTAAATCATGTATATCACAAGTATTTGAAGCTAAACTATTTGTTTCGCATGGATTTGAAGCTGAACAATGTTTTTCAAATGAATTTGAATATAAATCATGTGTTTCGCATGGATTTGAAGCTATCTCGATTGTTTCGCATGCAGTTGAAGCTCAATCATCTATATCACGAGTATTAGAAGCCAAACCATATGTTTCTCATGGATTTGAAACTAACTCGCTTGTTTCGCTTGCAGTTGAAGCTAAATCATGTATAACACAAGTATTTGAAGCTAAAGCATTTGATTCGCATGGATTTGGAGCTAAACCTACTACATAGCATTGATTTGAAGCTCAATCATGTGTTTTGCATGGATATGAAGCTAACTCGTTTGTTTCCCCCTGCATTCGAAGCTATGTCACTTACATTGCTAGTAACTGATGCTAAATCACTTGATTCGCATGCATTTGAAGCTAAACCTTCTAATTCGCATTGATTTCAAGCTATATCATGTGTTTCGCATGTACTTGAACCTTGCTCGTTTGTTCCGTCTGCATTTGAAACTATATCACTTATATCGCAAGTATCTGAAGCTAAATCATGTGTTTCGCATGGATTTGCTGCTAACTCGTTTCTTTCCCCCTGCATTTGAAGCAATATCACTTATATCGCATGTATCTGATGCAAAATCATTTGCGTCGCATGGATTTGAAGCTAACTTGTTTCGCCTGCATTTGAAGTTATATCACTTGTATCGCAAGTATTTGAAGAAAAATCATTTTTTTCGCACGGATTTGAAGCTAAACCTTCTACATCGCATTGATTTGCAGTTCAATCATGTGTTTCGCATGGATTTGAAGCTAACTCGTTTGTTTCGTCTGCACTTGAAGCAATATCACATATATTGCTAGTGTCTGAAGCTAAATCATTTGTGTCGCATGGATTTGAAGCTAAACCTTCTACATAGCATTGATTTGAAGCTAAATCATGTGTAACGCATGGATTTTGAAGCTAATTCTTTTGTGTTCCCTACATTTGAAGCTATATCACTTATATCGCAAGTATCTGAACCTAAATCATTCGTTTCGCATGGACGTGACGCTAAACCTTCTAAATCGCATTGATTTGCAGCAAAATCATGTGTTACGCTTGGATTTGAAGCTAACTCGTTTGTTTCCCTTGCATTTGAAGCTGTATCACTTATATCGCAATTATCTGATGCTAAATCATTAGTTTCGCATAGATTTGAAGCCAAACCTTCTACATCGCATTGATTTGCAGCTAAATCATGTGTTTCGCTTGGATTTGAAGCTAACTCGTTTGTTTCGCAAGCAGATGAAGCTATATCACATATATCGCAAGTATCTGAAGCTAAATCAATTGGTTTCGAATGGATTTGAAGCTAAACATTCTACATCGCATTGATTTGCTTCTAAATCATGTGTTTCGCATGGATTTGCAGGTAACTCGTTCGTTTCACCTGCATTTGATGCTTTATCACTTATATCGCAAGTATCTGAAGCTAAATCATTTGTTTCGCATGGATTAGAAGCTAAACCTTCTACATCGCATTGATTTGCAGCTAAATCATGTGTTTCGCATGGATTTGATGCTAACTCGTTTGTTTCGTCTCCATTTGAAGCTATATCACTTATATCCCAAGCATCTGAAGCTAAATCATTTGTGTCGCATGGATTTGTAGCTGAACCTTCTACGTAGCATGGATTTGAAGCTTAATCATGTGTTTTGCATGGATTTGAAGCTAACTCGTTTGTTTCGACTGCATTTGAAACTATATAATTTATATCGCAATGATTTGAAGCCAAATCATTTGTGTCGCATGGATTTGAAACTAAACCTTCTACATCGCATTGATTTGATGCTACATCATGTGTACCGCATGGATTTGCATCTAAACCTTCTTCATCGCATTGATTTGCAGCTAAATCATGTGTTTCGCGTGGCTTTGGAGCTAAACATTCTACATAGATTTGAAGCTAGCTCGTTTGTTCCGTCTGCATTTGAAACTATATCACATATATCGCAAGTATCTGAAGCTGAATCATTTGTTCCGCCATGGATTGATGCTGAGCCTTCTACTTCGCATTGATTTGAAGCTAAATCGTTTGTTACGCATGGATTTGGAGCTAACTCGTTTGTTTCTCCTGCATTTGAAGCTATATCACTTATATCCTAAGTGTTTGCAGCTCAATCATTTGTTTCGCATGGATTTGAATCTAAACCTTCTACTTCGCATTGATTTGAATCTAAATCGTGTGTTTCTCTTGTATTTGAAGCTAACTCGTTTGTTTCACCTGCATTTGGAGCTATATCATGTATATCACAAGTATTTGAAGCTAAACCATTTGTTTCGCATGGATTCGAAGATAAGCATTCTACTTCGCATTGATTTGAAGCTGAATCATGTGTTTCGCATGGATTTGAAACTAACTCTTTTCATTCGCATGCAGTTGAAGTTAAATCATGTATAAAACAAGAATTTGAAGCTAAACTATTTGTTTCGCATCTATTTGAAACTAAACAATGTGTTTCGAATGAATTTGAAGATAAATCATGTGTTTCGCATGGATTTGAAACTAACTCGTTTGTTTCCCCCTGCATTTGAAGCTATATCACTTATATCGCAAGTATCTGATGCTAAATCATTTGTTTCGCATGGATTTGAGGCTAAACCTTCTATATCGCATTGATTTGCAGCAAAATCATGTGTTCTCTTGGATTTGAAGCTAACTCGTTTGTTTCGCCTGCATTTGAAGCTATATCACTTGTATCGCAAGTCTTTGAAGAAAAATCATTTTTTTCGCATGGATGTGAAGCTAAACCTTCTACATCGCATTGATTTGCAGTTATATCATGTGTTTCGCATGGATTTGAAGCTAACACGTTTGTTTCGCACGAATTTGAAGCTAATAGATGTTTCGCATTAATTTTAAGCTAAATCATGTGTCACGTATGGAATTAAAGCTAACTGGTTTGTTTCGCCTGCATTTGAAGCTATATAGCCTATATCCTAACTGTTTGAAGCTCAATAATTTGTTTCGCATGGATTTGAAGCTAACTCGTTTGTGTCGCATGCAGCTGAAGCTAAATCATCTATATCACAAGTATTTGTAGCCAAACCATTTGTTTCTCATGGATTTGAATCTAAGCCTTCTACTTAGCATTGATTTGAAGCTAAATTATGTGTTTCGCATGGATTTGAAGCTAACTCCTTCGTTTCGCATGCAGTTGAAGCTAAATCATGTATATCACAAGTATTTGAAGCTAAACTATTTGTTTCGCATGGATTTGAAGCTGAACAATGTTTTTCAAATGAATTTGAATATAAATCATGTGTTTCGCATGGATTTGAAGCTATCTCGATTGTTTCGCATGCAGTTGAAGCTCAATCATCTATATCACGAGTATTAGAAGCCAAACCATATGTTTCTCATGGATTTGAAACTAACTCGCTTGTTTCGCTTGCAGTTGAAGCTAAATCATGTATAACACAAGTATTTGAAGCTAAAGCATTTGATTCGCATGGATTTGGAGCTAAACCTACTACATAGCATTGATTTGAAGCTCAATCATGTGTTTTGCATGGATATGAAGCTAACTCGTTTGTTTCCCCTGCATTCGAAGCTATGTCACTTACATTGCTAGTAACTGATGCTAAATCACTTGATTCGCATGCATTTGAAGCTAAACCTTCTAATTCGCATTGATTTCAAGCTATATCATGTGTTTCGCATGTACTTGAACCTTGCTCGTTTGTTCCGTCTGCATTTGAAACTATATCACTTATATCGCAAGTATCTGAAGCTAAATCATGTGTTTCGCATGGATTTGCTGCTAACTCGTTTCTTTCCCCTGCATTTGAAGCAATATCACTTATATCGCATGTATCTGATGCAAAATCATTTGCGTCGCATGGATTTGAAGCTAACTTGTTTCGCCTGCATTTGAAGTTATATCACTTGTATCGCAAGTATTTGAAGAAAAATCATTTTTTTCGCACGGATTTGAAGCTAAACCTTCTACATCGCATTGATTTGCAGTTCAATCATGTGTTTCGCATGGATTTGAAGCTAACTCGTTTGTTTCGTCTGCACTTGAAGCAATATCACATATATTGCTAGTGTCTGAAGCTAAATCATTTGTGTCGCATGGATTTGAAGCTAAACCTTCTACATAGCATTGATTTGAAGCTAAATCATGTGTAACGCATGGATTTTGAAGCTAATTCTTTTGTGTTCCCTACATTTGAAGCTATATCACTTATATCGCAAGTATCTGAACCTAAATCATTCGTTTCGCATGGACGTGACGCTAAACCTTCTAAATCGCATTGATTTGCAGCAAAATCATGTGTTACGCTTGGATTTGAAGCTAACTCGTTTGTTTCCCTTGCATTTGAAGCTGTATCACTTATATCGCAATTATCTGATGCTAAATCATTAGTTTCGCATAGATTTGAAGCCAAACCTTCTACATCGCATTGATTTGCAGCTAAATCATGTGTTTCGCTTGGATTTGAAGCTAACTCGTTTGTTTCGCAAGCAGATGAAGCTATATCACATATATCGCAAGTATCTGAAGCTAAATCATTGGTTTCGAATGGATTTGAAGCTAAACATTCTACATCGCATTGATTTGCTTCTAAATCATGTGTTTCGCATGGATTTGCAGGTAACTCGTTCGTTTCACCTGCATTTGATGCTTTATCACTTATATCGCAAGTATCTGAAGCTAAATCATTTGTTTCGCATGGATTAGAAGCTAAACCTTCTACATCGCATTGATTTGCAGCTAAATCATGTGTTTCGCATGGATTTGATGCTAACTCGTTTGTTTCGTCTCCATTTGAAGCTATATCACTTATATCCCAAGCATCTGAAGCTAAATCATTTGTGTCGCATGGATTTGTAGCTGAACCTTCTACGTAGCATGGATTTGAAGCTTAATCATGTGTTTTGCATGGATTTGAAGCTAACTCGTTTGTTTCGACTGCATTTGAAACTATATAATTTATATCGCAATGATTTGAAGCCAAATCATTTGTGTCGCATGGATTTGAAACTAAACCTTCTACATCGCATTGATTTGATGCTACATCATGTGTACCGCATGGATTTGCATCTAAACCTTCTTCATCGCATTGATTTGCAGCTAAATCATGTGTTTCGCGTGGCTTTGGAGCTAAACATTCTACATAGATTTGAAGCTAGCTCGTTTGTTCCGTCTGCATTTGAAACTATATCACATATATCGCAAGTATCTGAAGCTGAATCATTTGTTCCGCATGGATTTGATGCTGAGCCTTCTACTTCGCATTGATTTGAAGCTAAATCGTTTGTTACGCATGGATTTGGAGCTAACTCGTTTGTTTCTCCTGCATTTGAAGCTATATCACTTATATCCTAAGTGTTTGCAGCTCAATCATTTGTTTCGCATGGATTTGAATCTAAACCTTCTACTTCGCATTGATTTGAATCTAAATCGTGTGTTTCTCTTGTATTTGAAGCTAACTCGTTTGTTTCACCTGCATTTGGAGCTATATCATGTATATCACAAGTATTTGAAGCTAAACCATTTGTTTCGCATGGATTCGAAGATAAGCATTCTACTTCGCATTGATTTGAAGCTGAATCATGTGTTTCGCATGGATTTGAAACTAACTCTTTTCATTCGCATGCAGTTGAAGTTAAATCATGTATAAAACAAGAATTTGAAGCTAAACTATTTGTTTCGCATCTATTTGAAACTAAACAATGTGTTTCGAATGAATTTGAAGATAAATCATGTGTTTCGCATGGATTTGAAACTAACTCGTTTGTTTCCCCTGCATTTGAAGCTATATCACTTATATCGCAAGTATCTGATGCTAAATCATTTGTTTCGCATGGATTTGAGGCTAAACCTTCTATATCGCATTGATTTGCAGCAAAATCATGTGTTCTCTTGGATTTGAAGCTAACTCGTTTGTTTCGCCTGCATTTGAAGCTATATCACTTGTATCGCAAGTCTTTGAAGAAAAATCATTTTTTTCGCATGGATGTGAAGCTAAACCTTCTACATCGCATTGATTTGCAGTTATATCATGTGTTTCGCATGGATTTGAAGCTAACACGTTTGTTTCGCACGAATTTGAAGCTAATAGATGTTTCGCATTAATTTTAAGCTAAATCATGTGTCACGTATGGAATTAAAGCTAACTGGTTTGTTTCGCCTGCATTTGAAGCTATATAGCCTATATCCTAACTGTTTGAAGCTCAATAATTTGTTTCGCATGGATTTGAAGCTAACTCGTTTGTGTCGCATGCAGCTGAAGCTAAATCATCTATATCACAAGTATTTGTAGCCAAACCATTTGTTTCTCATGGATTTGAATCTAAGCCTTCTACTTAGCATTGATTTGAAGCTAAATTATGTGTTTCGCATGGATTTGAAGCTAACTCCTTCGTTTCGCATGCAGTTGAAGCTAAATCATGTATATCACAAGTATTTGAAGCTAAACTATTTGTTTCGCATGGATTTGAAGCTGAACAATGTTTTTCAAATGA
This sequence comes from Megalopta genalis, assembly GCF_051020955.1. Taxonomy (NCBI): domain Eukaryota; kingdom Metazoa; phylum Arthropoda; class Insecta; order Hymenoptera; family Halictidae; genus Megalopta; species Megalopta genalis. Next base: position 239,655 of record NW_027476256.1, on the reverse strand, counting down.
ATTTGAATATAAATCATGTGTTTCGCATGGATTTGAAGCTATCTCGATTGTTTCGCATGCAGTTGAAGCTCAATCATCTATATCACGAGTATTAGAAGCCAAACCATATGTTTCTCATGGATTTGAAACTAACTCGCTTGTTTCGCTTGCAGTTGAAGCTAAATCATGTATAACACAAGTATTTGAAGCTAAAGCATTTGATTCGCATGGATTTGAAGCTAAGCCTTCTACTTCGCATTGATTTGAATCTAAATCGTGTGTTTCTCTCGTATTTGAAGCTAACTCGTTTGTTTCACCTGCATTTGAAGCTATATCATGTATATCACAAGTATTTGAAGCTAAACCATTTGTTTCGCATGGATTCGAAGATAAGCATTCTACTTCGCATTGATTTGAAGCTGAATCATGTGTTTCGCATGGATTTGAAACTAACTCTTTTCATTCGCATGCAGTTGAAGTTAGATCATGTATAAAACAAGAATTTGAAGCTAAACTATTTGTTTCGCATGAATTTGAAACTAAACAATGTGTTTCGAATGAATTTGAAGATAAATCATGTGTTTCGCATGGATTTGAAGCTAACTCGATTGTTTCGCATGCAGTTGAAGCTAAATCATCTATATCACAAGTATTTGAAGCTAAACCAGTCGTTTCGCATGGATTCGAAGATAAGCCTTCTACTTCGCATTGATTTGAAGCTGAATCATGTGTTTCGCATGGATTTGAAACTAACTCTTTTCATTCGCATGCAGTTGAAGTTAGATCATGTATAAAACAAGAATTTGAAGCTAAACTATTTGTTTCGCATGAATTTGAAACTAAACAATGTGTTTCGAATGAATTTGAAGATAAATCATGTGTTTCGCATGGATTTAAAGCTAACTCGTTTGTTTCGCATGCAGTTGAAGTTAAATCATGAATAAAACAAGAATTTGAAGCTAAACCATTTGTTTCGCATGGATTCGAAGATAACCCTTCTACTTCGCATGAATTTGAAGCTAAATCATGTGTTTCGTTTTGATTTGAAACTAACTCGATTGTTTCGGCGGCATATGAAGCTAAGTCATGTATAACACAAGCATCTGAAGCTAAATCATTTGTTTAGCATGGATTTGAAGCTAAACCTTCTACATCGCATTGATTTGGTTCTAAATCATGCGTGTCGCATGGATTTGACGCTAACTCGTTTGATTCGTCTGCATTTGCAGCTATATCGCTTATATCCCAAGTGTTTGAAGCTAAATCATTTGTTTCGCATGGATTTTATGCTAACTCGTTTGTTTCCCCAGCATTTGAAGCTATATCAGATATATCGCAAGTAACTGATGCTAAATCATTTGTTTCCATGGATTTGCAGCTAATCGTTCTTCATTGCATTGATATGCAGCTAAATCATGTGTTTCGCATGGATTTGAAACTAACTCGTTTGTTTCCCCTGCATTTGAAGCTATATCACTTATATCGCAAGTATCTGATGCTAAATCATTTGTTTCGCATGGATTTGAGGCTAAACCTTCTACATCGCATTGATTTGCAGTTCAATCATCTGTTTCGCATGGATTTGAAGCTGGCTCGTTTGTTTCGTCTGCATTTGAAGATATATCACTTATATCCCAAGTATTTGCAGCTCAATCACTTGTTTCGCATGGTTTTGAAGCTAAACCTTCTAAATCGCATGAATTTTAAGCTCAATCATGTGTTCCGCATGGATTTGAAGCTAAGCCTTCAAGTTCGCTTTGATTTGAAGCTAAATCATGGATTTGAAGTCAACTCGCTTGTTTCGTCTGCATTTGAAGCTATTTCATTTACATCGCAAGTATTTGAAGCTTAATCATGTGTTTCGCTTGGATTTCAACCAAGCCTTCTACTTCGCATTGATTTGATGCTAAACCATGCGTTTCGCATGAGTTTGAAGCTAAATCATGTGTTTCGCTTGGATATGAAGTTAACTCGTTTGCGACGCCTGAATTTGAAGCTAAACGATTTATTTCGCATGGATTCGAAGATAAGCCTTCTACGTCGCATTGATTTGCAGTTAAATCATGTGATTCGCGTTGATTTGAAGCTAACTCGTTTGTTTCGCATGCAGTTGAAGCTAACTCGTTTGTTTCACATGCAGTTGAAGCTAAATCATTTACATCACAAGTATTTGAAGCTATACCATTTGTTTCGCATGTATTTGAAGATAAGCCTTCTACTTCGCAATGAATTTGAAGCTAAATCTTGTGTTTCGTTTGGATTTAAAACTAACTCGATTGTTTCGGCTGCATTTGAAGCTAATTCATGTATAACACAAGTATTTGAACCTAAAGCATTTGATTCGCATGGATTTGAAGCTAAGCCTTCTAATTCGCATTGATTTGAAGCTAAATCATGCGCTTCGCTTGGATTTGAAGCTAAGCCTTCTACTTCGCATTGATTTGCAGTTAAATCATGTGATTCGCGTTGATTTGAAGCTAACTCGTTTGTTTCGCATGCAGTTGAAGCTAACTCGGTTGTTTCACATGCAGTTGAAGCTGAATCATTTATATCACAAGTATTTGAAGCTAAACCATTTGATTCGTATGGATTTGTAGCTAAATCTTCTACTTCGCATTGATTTGAACAAAATTATGTCTTTCGCATGGACTTGAAGTTAAGCCTTCTACTTCGCATTCATTTGAAGCTACATCATGTGTTTGGCTTGGATTTGAAGCTAACTCGTTTGTTTTGCCTGCATTTGGAGCTGAATCATGTATATCACAAGTATTTGAAGCTAAACCATTTGTTTCGCACGGATTTGAAGATAAGCCTTCTAGTTCGCATTGTTTTCAAGTTAACTCGATTGTTTCGCCTGCATTTGAAGCTATATCACTTACATCGCAATTATCTGAAGATAAATCATTTGTTTCTCATGTATTTGTAGCTAAGCCTTCTACTTCGCATTGATTTGAAGCTAGATCATGTGTTTCGCTTGGATATGAAGCTGAATCATGTGTTTGGCTTGGATTTGAAGCTAACTCGCTTGTTTCGCCTGCATTTAAAGCTATATCACTTATATTCGCAAGTATTTGAAACTATTTCATTCGTTTCGCATGGTTTTGAAACTAAGCCTCAACTACGCAGTGATTTGAATCTAAATCATGAGTTTCGCATGGATTTGAAGCTATCTCGTTTGCTTCATCTGCATTTGAAGCTATATCACTTATATCGCAAGTATTTGAAGAAAAATCATGTGTTTTGCATGGATTTGAAGCTAACTCGTTAGCTGCGCCTGCATTTGATGCTATATCAGTTATATCGCTAGTATCTGAAGCTAAATCATTTGTTTCGCATGGATTTGAAACTAAACGATCAGCATCGTATCGATTTGCATCTAAATCATGTGTTTCGCATGGAGTTGCAGCTAACTCGTGCGTTTCGCCTGCATTTTATGCTATATCACTTATATCGCAAGTATCTGAAGCTAAATACTTTGTTTACCATGGATTTGCAGCTAAACCTTATACATCGCATTGATTTGCTGTTAAATCATGTGTTTCGCATGGATTTGAAGCTAACTCGTTTGTTTCCCCAGCATTTGAAGCTATATCACTTATATCGCAAGTATCTAATGCTAAATCATTTGTTACGCATGGACTTGACGCTAAACCTTCTACATCGCATTGATTTGCATCTAAATCATGTGTTTCGCAAGGATTTGAAGCTAAATCGTTTGTTTCGTCTGCATTTGAAGCTATATCACTTATATCGCAAGTATCTGAAGCTAAATACTTTGTTTACCATGGATTTGCAGCTAAACCTTCTACATCGCATTGATTTGCTGTTAAATCATGTGTTTCGCATGGATTTGAAGCTAACTCGTTTGTTTCCCCAGCATTTGAAGCTATATCACTTATATCGCAAGTATCTGATGCTAAATCATTTGTTACGCATGGACTTGAAGCTAAACCTTCAACGTCGCATTGATTTGCATCTAAATCATGTGTTTCGCATGGATTTGAAGCTAACTCGTTTGTTTTGAATGCAGTTGATGCTAAATCATGTATATCACAAGTATTTGAAGCTGAACCAATTGTTCCGCATGTATATTAATCTAAACCATGTGTTTCGCATGAATAATAATCTAAACCATGTGATTCGCATCAATTTAAAGCTAAATCATGTGTTTCGCATGGTTTTGAAGCTAACTCGTTTGTTTTGAATGCAGTTGAAGCTAAATCATGTATATGACAAGTATTTGAAGCTGAGCCAATTGTTCCGCAAGAATATTAATCTAAACCATGTGTTTCGCATGAATAATAATCTAAACCATGTGATTCGCATCAATTTAAAGCTAAATCATGTGTTTCGCATGGTTTTGAAGCTAACTCGTTTGTTTTGAATGCAGTTGAAGCTAAATCATGTTAATGACAAGTATTTGAAGTTAAACTATTTGATTCGCATGGATTTGAAGCTAAGCCTTCTACTTGGCATTGATTTGAAGCTAAATCATGTGATTCGCGTGGATTTGAAGCTAACTCGTTTGTTTCGCATGCAGTTGAAGATAAATTAAGTATATCACAAGTATTTGAAGCTAAACCATTAGCTTGCATGGATTCGAAGATAAGCCTTCTACTTCGCATGAATTTCAAGAAAAATCATGTGTTTCGTTTGGATTTGAAACTAACTCGATTGTTTCGGCTGCATTTGAACCTAAATCACGTATAACACAAGTATTTGAAGCTGAAGCAGTTGATTCGCATGGATTTGAAGCTAAATCATGTGTTTCACATGGATTTGAAGCTAAACATTCTACACCGCAATGATTTGCAGCTAAATCATGTGTTTCGACTGGATGTTGAAGCTAACTCGTTTGATTCGTCTGCATTTGAAGCTATATCACCTATATCCCAAGTGTTTGAAGCTCAATCATTTGTTTGTCATAGATATGAAACTAAACATTCTACATCGCATTGATTTGATGCTAAACCTTGTGTACCGCATGGATTTGAATCTAAACCTTCTACATCGCATTGATTTGCAGCTAAATCATGTGTTTCGAATGGATTTTGAAGCTAACTCGTTTGATTCGTCTGCATTTGAAGCTATATCACTTATATCCCAAGTGTTTGAAGCTAAATCACTTGTTCCGAATGGAATTGAAGCTAAGCCTTCTACATCGCATTGATTTGCAGCTAAATCATGTGTTTCGCATGGATTTGAAGCTAACACGCTTGTTTCGTCTACATTTGAAGCTATATCACTTATATCCCAAGTGTTTGAAGCTAAATCATTTGTTTCGCATGGATTTGAAGCTAAACCTTCTACATCGCACTGATTTGAAGGTAAATCGTGTGTTTCGCTCGATATGATGCTAACTCGTTTGTTTCGTTTGCATTTGAAGCTATATCACTTTTATCGCAAGTATCTGTAGCTAAATCATTTGTGTTGCATGGATTTGAAGCTAAACCTTCTACATCGCATTGATTTGCAGCTAAATCATGTGTTTCGCATGGATTTGAAGCTAACTCGTTTGTTCCGCATGCAGATGAAGCTATATCACATATATCGCAATTATCTGAAGCTAAATCATTGGTTTCGCATGGATTTGAAGCTAAACCTTCTACATCGAATTGATTTGCAGCTAAATCATGTGTTTCGCATGGATTTGAAACTAAACGTTCAGCATCGTATTGATTTGCATCTAAATCATGTATTTCGCATGGATTTGCAGCTAACTCGTTCGTTTCGCCTGCATTTGATGCTATATGACTTATATCGCAAGTATCTGAAGCTAAATACTTTGTTTACCATGGATTTGATGCTAAACCTTCTACATCGCATTGATTTGCTGTTAAATCATGTGTTTCGCATGGATTTGAAGCTAAATCGTTTGTTTCCCCAGCATTTGAAGCTATATCACTTATATCGCAAGTATCTGATGCTAAATCATTTGTTACGCATGGACTTGACGCTAAACCTTCTACATCGCATTGATCTGACGCAAAATCAGGTGTTTCGCTTGGATTTCAAGCTAACTCGTTTGTTTCTCATGCATTTGAAGCTACATCACTTATATCGCAAGTATCTGAACCTAAATCCTTTGTTTCACAAGGATTTGAAGCTAACTCGTTTGTTCCGTCTGCATTTGAAGCTATATAGCCTATATCCCAACTCTTCGAAGCTCAATCATTTGTTTCGCATAGATTTGAAGCTAACTCGTTTGTTGCGCATGCAGTTGAATCTAAATAACGTATATCACAAGTATCTGAATCTAAAGTATTCTGTTTGGCATGGATTTGAATCTAATCCACGTGTATCGCATGAGTTTTAAGCTAAATCATGTGTTCCGCATGGATTTGAAGCTAACTCGTTTGTTTCGACTGCACTTGAAGCAATATCACTTATATCGCTAGTATCTGAAGCTAAATCATTTGTTTCGCATGGATTTGAAACTAAACGATCAGCATCGTATCGATTTGCATCTAAATCATGTGTTTCGCATGGAGTTGCAGCTAACTCGTTCGTTTCGCCTGCATTTGATGCTATATCACTTATATCGCAAGTATCTGAAGCTAAATACTTTGTTTACCATGGATTTGCAGCTAAACCTTCTACATCGCATTGATTTGCTGTTAAATCATGTGTTTCGCATGGATTTGAAGCTAACTCGTTTGTTTCCCCAGCATTTGAAGCTATATCACTTATATCGCAAGTATCTGATGCTAAATCATTTGTTACGCATGGACTTGACGCTAAACCTTCTACATCGCATTGATTTGCATCTAAATCATGTGTTTCGCAAGGATTTGAAGCTAACTCGTTTGTTTCGTCTGCATTTGAAGGTATATCACTTATATCGCTAGTATCTGAAGCTATAATCATTTTTTTCGCATGGATTTGAAGCTAAACCTTCAACGTCGCATTGATTTGCATCTAAATCATGTGTTTCGCATGGATTTGCAGCTAACTCGTTCGTTTCGCCTGCATTTGATGCTATATCACTTATATCGCAAGTATCTGTAGCTAAATACTTTGTTTACCATGGATTTGAAGCTAAACCTTCTACATGGCATTGATTTGCTGTTAAATCATGTGTTTTGCATGGATTTGAAGCTAACTCGTTTGTTCCCCTTGCATTTGCAGCTATATCACTTATATCGCAAGAATCTGATGCTAAATCATTTGTTTCGCATGGATTTGAAGCTAAGCCTTCTACTTCGCATTGATATGACGCAAAATCAGGTGTTTCGCTAGGATTTCAAGCTAACTCGTTTGTTTCTCATGCATTTGAAGCTATATCACTTATATCGCAAGTATCTGAACCTAAATCCTTTGTTTCGCAAGGATTTGAAGCTAACTCGTTTGTTCCGTCTGCATTTGAAGCTATATAGCCTATATCCCAACTGTTTGAAGCTCAATCATTTGTTTCGCATGGATTTGAAGCTAAGCCTTCTACTTCGCATTGATTTGAAGTTAAACCTTCTTCATCGCATTAATTTGAAGCTAAATCATGTGTTTCGCATGGAGTTGTAGCTAAACCGTCTACATCGCATTGATTTGAAGCTAAACCTTCTACATCGCATTGATTTGCAGCTAAATCATGTGTTTCGCATGGATTTGAAGCTAACTCGTTCGTTCCGCATGCAGATGAAGCTATATCTCATATATCGCAATTATCTGAAGCTAAATCATTGGTATCGCATGGATTTGAAGCTAAACCTTCTACATCGAATTGATTTGCAGCTAAATCATGTGTTTCGCATGGATTTGAAGCTAACTCGTTCGTTTCCCCTGCATTTGATGCTATATCACTTATATCGCAAGTATCTGAAGCTAAATACTTTGTTTACCATGGATTTGAAGCTAAACCTTCTACATCGCATTGACTTGCTGTTAAATCATGTGTTTCGCATGGATTTGAAGCTAACTCGTTTGTTTCCCCAGCATTTGAAGCTATATCACTTATATCGCAAGTATCTGATGCTAAATCATTTGTTACGCATGGACTTGACGCTAAACCTTCTACATCGCATTGATCTGACGCAAAATCAGGTGTTTCGCTTGGATTTCAAGCTAACTCGTTTGTTTCTCATGCATTTGAAGCTACATCACTTATATCGCAAGTATCTGAATCTAAATCCTTTGTTTCGCAAGGATTTGTAGCTAACTCGTTTGATCCGTCTGCATTTGAAGCTATATAGCCTATATCCCAACTGTTTGAAGCTCAATCATTTGTTTCGCATGGATTTGAAGCTAAGCCTTCTACTTCGCATTGATTTGAAGTTAAACCTTCTTCATCGCACTAATTTGAAGCTAAATCATGTGTTTCGCATGGAGTTGTAGCTAAACCGTCTACATCGCATTGATTTGAAGCTAAACCTTCTACAAGGCATTGATTTGCAGCTAAATCATGTGTTTCGCATGGATTTGAAGCTAACTCGTTTGTTTCGCATGCAGATGAGGCTATATCACATATATCGCAATTATCTGCAGCTAAATCATTGGTTTCGCATGGATTTGAAGCAAATCTTTCTACATCGCATTGATTTGCAGCTAAATCATGTGTTTCGCACGAATTTGAAGCTAATAGATGTGTTTCGCATTAATTTTAAGCTAAATCAATTGTTACGTATGGAATTGAAGCTAACTGGTTTGTTTCGCCTGCATTTGAAGCTACATAGCCTATATCCCAACTCTTCGAAGCTCAATCATTTGTTTCGCATGGATTTGAAGCTAACTCGTTTGTTGGGCATGCAGTTGAATCTAAATAAAGTATATCACAAGTATCTGAATCTAAAGTATTTGTTTGGCATGGATTTGAATCTAATCCACGTGTATCGCATGAGTTTTAAGCCAAATCATGTGTTCCGCATGGATTTGAAGCTAACTCGTTTGTTTCGACTGCACTTGAAGCAATATCACTTATATCGCTAGTATCTGAAGCTAAATCATTTGTTTCGCATGGATTTGAAACTAAACGATCAGCATCGTATCGATTTGCATCTAAATCATGTGTTTCGCATGGAGTTGCAGCTAACTCGTTCGTTTCGCCTGCATTTGATGCTATATCACTTATATCGCAAGTATCTGAAGCTAAATACTTTGTTTACCATGGATTTGCAGCTAAACCTTCTACATCGCATTGATTTGCTGTTAAATCATGTGTTTCGTATGGATTTGAAGCTAACTCGTTTGTTTCCCCAGCATTTGAAGCTATATCACTTATATCGCAAGTATCTGATGCTAAATCATTTGTTACGCATGGACTTGACGATAAACCTTCTACATCGCATTGATCTGACGCAAAATCAGGTGTTTCGCTTGGATTTCAAGCTAACTCGTTTGTTCCGTCTGCATTTGAAGCTATATAGCCTATATCCCAACTGTTTGAAGCTCAATTATTTGTTTCGCATATATTTGAAGCTAAGCCTTCTACTTCGCATTGATTTGAAGTTAAACCTTCTTCATCGCATTAATTTGAAGCTAAATCATGTGTTTCGCATGGAGTTGTAGCTAAACCGTCTACATCGCATTGATTTGAAGCTAAATCATGTGTTTCGCATGGAGTTGTAGCTAAACCGTCTACATCGCATGGATTTGAAGCTAACTCGTTTGTTCCGCATGCAGATGAAGCTATATCACTTATATCGCAAGTATCTGATGCTAAATCATTTGTTACGCATGGACTTGACGCTAAACCTTCTACATCGCATTGATTTGCATCTAAATCATGTGTTTCGCAAGGATTTGAAGCTAACTCGTTTGTTTCGTCTGCATTTGAAGGTATATCACTTATATCGCTAGTATCTGAAGCTATAATCATTTTTTTCGCATGGATTTGAAGCTAAACCTTCAACGTCGCATTGATTTGCATCTAAATCATGTGTTTCGCATGGATTTGCAGCTAACTCGTTCGTTTCGCCTGCATTTGATGCTATATCACTTATATCGCAAGTATCTGTAGCTAAATACTTTGTTTACCATGGATTTGAAGCTAAACCTTCTACATGGCATTGATTTGCTGTTAAATCATGTGTTTTGCATGGATTTGAAGCTAACTCGTTTGTTCCCCTTGCATTTGCAGCTATATCACTTATATCGCAAGAATCTGATGCTAAATCATTTGTTTCGCATGGATTTGAAGCTAAGCCTTCTACTTCGCATTGATATGACGCAAAATCAGGTGTTTCGCTAGGATTTCAAGCTAACTCGTTTGTTTCTCATGCATTTGAAGCTATATCACTTATATCGCAAGTATCTGAACCTAAATCCTTTGTTTCGCAAGGATTTGAAGCTAACTCGTTTGTTCCGTCTGCATTTGAAGCTATATAGCCTATATCCCAACTGTTTGAAGCTCAATCATTTGTTTCGCATGGATTTGAAGCTAAGCCTTCTACTTCGCATTGATTTGAAGTTAAACCTTCTTCATCGCATTAATTTGAAGCTAAATCATGTGTTTCGCATGGAGTTGTAGCTAAACCGTCTACATCGCATTGATTTGAAGCTAAACCTTCTACATCGCATTGATTTGCAGCTAAATCATGTGTTTCGCATGGATTTGAAGCTAACTCGTTCGTTCCGCATGCAGATGAAGCTATATCTCATATATCGCAATTATCTGAAGCTAAATCATTGGTATCGCATGGATTTGAAGCTAAACCTTCTACATCGAATTGATTTGCAGCTAAATCATGTGTTTCGCATGGATTTGAAGCTAACTCGTTCGTTTCCCCTGCATTTGATGCTATATCACTTATATCGCAAGTATCTGAAGCTAAATACTTTGTTTACCATGGATTTGAAGCTAAACCTTCTACATCGCATTGACTTGCTGTTAAATCATGTGTTTCGCATGGATTTGAAGCTAACTCGTTTGTTTCCCCAGCATTTGAAGCTATATCACTTATATCGCAAGTATCTGATGCTAAATCATTTGTTACGCATGGACTTGACGCTAAACCTTCTACATCGCATTGATCTGACGCAAAATCAGGTGTTTCGCTTGGATTTCAAGCTAACTCGTTTGTTTCTCATGCATTTGAAGCTACATCACTTATATCGCAAGTATCTGAATCTAAATCCTTTGTTTCGCAAGGATTTGTAGCTAACTCGTTTGATCCGTCTGCATTTGAAGCTATATAGCCTATATCCCAACTGTTTGAAGCTCAATCATTTGTTTCGCATGGATTTGAAGCTAAGCCTTCTACTTCGCATTGATTTGAAGTTAAACCTTCTTCATCGCACTAATTTGAAGCTAAATCATGTGTTTCGCATGGAGTTGTAGCTAAACCGTCTACATCGCATTGATTTGAAGCTAAACCTTCTACATGGCATTGATTTGCAGCTAAATCATGTGTTTCGCATGGATTTGAAGCTAACTCGTTTGTTTCGCATGCAGATGAGGCTATATCACATATATCGCAATTATCTGCAGCTAAATCATTGGTTTCGCATGGATTTGAAGCAAATCTTTCTACATCGCATTGATTTGCAGCTAAATCATGTGTTTCGCACGAATTTGAAGCTAATAGATGTGTTTCGCATTAATTTTAAGCTAAATCAATTGTTACGTATGGAATTGAAGCTAACTGGTTTGTTTCGCCTGCATTTGAAGCTACATAGCCTATATCCCAACTCTTCGAAGCTCAATCATTTGTTTCGCATGGATTTGAAGCTAACTCGTTTGTTGGGCATGCAGTTGAATCTAAATAAAGTATATCACAAGTATCTGAATCTAAAGTATTTGTTTGGCATGGATTTGAATCTAATCCACGTGTATCGCATGAGTTTTAAGCCAAATCATGTGTTCCGCATGGATTTGAAGCTAACTCGTTTGTTTCGACTGCACTTGAAGCAATATCACTTATATCGCTAGTATCTGAAGCTAAATCATTTGTTTCGCATGGATTTGAAACTAAACGATCAGCATCGTATCGATTTGCATTTAAATCATGTGTTTCGCATGGAGTTGCAGCTAACTCGTTCGTTTCGCCTGCATTTGATGCTATATCACTTATATCGCAAGTATCTGAAGCTAAATACTTTGTTTACCATGGATTTGCAGCTAAACCTTCTACATCGCATTGATTTGCTGTTAAATCATGTGTTTCGTATGGATTTGAAGCTAACTCGTTTGTTTCCCCAGCATTTGAAGCTATATCACTTATATCGCAAGTATCTGATGCTAAATCATTTGTTACGCATGGACTTGACGATAAACCTTCTACATCGCATTGATCTGACGCAAAATCAGGTGTTTCGCTTGGATTTCAAGCTAACTCGTTTGTTCCGTCTGCATTTGAAGCTATATAGCCTATATCCCAACTGTTTGAAGCTCAATTATTTGTTTCGCATATATTTGAAGCTAAGCCTTCTACTTCGCATTGATTTGAAGTTAAACCTTCTTCATCGCATTAATTTGAAGCTAAATCATGTGTTTCGCATGGAGTTGTAGCTAAACCGTCTACATCGCATTGATTTGAAGCTAAATCATGTGTTTCGCATGGAGTTGTAGCTAAACCGTCTACATCGCATGGATTTGAAGCTAACTCGTTTGTTCCGCATGCAGATGAAGCTATATCATATATATCGCAATTATCTGAAGCTAAATCATTGGTTTCGCATGGATTTGAAGCTAAACCTTCTATATCGAATTGATTTGCAGCTAAATCATGTGTTTCGCATGGATTTGAAGCTAACTCGTTTGTTTCGCATGCAGATGAGGCTATATCACATATATCGCAATTATCTGCAGCTAAATCATTGGTTTCGCACGGATTTGAAGCAAATCCTTCTACATCGCATTGATTTGCAGCTAAATCATGTGTTTCGCACGAATTTGAAGCTAATAGATGTGTTTCGCATTAATTTTAAGCTAAATCAATTGTTACGTATGGAATTGAAGCTAACTGGTTTGTTTCGCCTGCATTTGAAGCTATATAGCCTATATCCCAACTGTTCGAAGCTCAATAATTTGTTTCGCATGGATTTGAAGCTAACTCGTTTGTTGCGCATGCAGTTGAATCTAAATAACGTATATCACAAGTATCTGAATCTAAAGTATTTGTTTGGCATGGATTTGAATCTAATCCACGTGTATCGCATGAGTTTTAAGCTAAATCATGTGTTCCGCATGGATTTGAAGCTAACTCGTTTGTTTCGACTGCACTTGAAGCAATATCACTTATATCGCTAGTATCTGAAGCTAAATCATTTGTTTCGCATGGATTTGAAACTAAACGATCAGCATCGTATCGATTTGCATCTAAATCATGTGTTTCGCATGGATTTGAAGCTAACTCGTTCGTTTCGCCTGCATTTGATGCTATATCACTTATATCGCAAGTATCTGAAGCTAAATACTTTGTTTACCATGGATTTGCAGCTAAACCTTCTACATCGCATTGATTTGCTGTTAAATCATGTGTTTCGCATGGATTTGAAGCTAACTCGTTTGTTTCCCCAGCATTTGAAGCTATATCACTTATATCGCAAGTATCTGATGCTAAATCATTTGTTACGCATGGACTTGACGCTAAACCTTCTACATCGCATTGATTTGCATCTAAATCATGTGTTTCGCAAGGATTTGAAGCTAACTCGTTTGTTTCGTCTGCATTTGAAGGTATATCACTTATATCGCTAGTATCTGAAGCTATAATCATTTGTTTCGCATGGATTTGAAGCTAAACCTTCTACGTCGCATTGATTTGCATCTAAATCATGTGTTTCGCATGGATTTGCAGCTAACTCGTTCGTTTCGCCTGCATTTGATGCTATATCACTTATATCGCAAGTATCTGTAGCTAAATACTTTGTTTACCATGGATTTGAAGCTAAACCTTCTACATCGCATTGATTTGCTGTTAAATCATGTGTTTTGCATGGATTTGAAGCTAACTCGTTTGTTCCCCTTGTATTTGCAGCTATATCACTTATATCGCAAGAATCTGATGCTAAATCATTTGTTTCGCATGGATTTGAAGCTAAGCCTTCTACTTCGCATTGATCTGACGCAAAATCAGGTGTTTCGCAAGGATTTCAAGCTAACTCGTTTGTTTCTCATGCATTTGAAGCTATATCACTTATATCGCAAGTATCTGAATCTAAATCCTTTGTTTCGCAAGGATTTCAAGCTAACTCGTTTGTTCCGTCTGCATTTGAAGCTATATAGCCTATATCCCAACTGTTTGAAGCTCAATCAGTTGTTTCGCATGGATTTGAAGTTAAGCCTTCTACTTCGCATTGATTTGAAGTTAAACCTTCTTCATCGCATTAATTTGAAGCTAAATCATGTGTTTCGCATGGATTTGAAGCTAACTCGTTTGTTCCGCATGCAGATGAAGCTATATCACATATATCGCAATTATCTGAAGCTAAATCATTGGTATCGCATGGATTTGAAGCTAAACCTTCTACATCGAATTGATTTGCAGCTAAATCATGTGTTTCGCATGGATTTGAAGCTAACTCGTTTGTTTCGCATGCAGATGAGGCTATATCACATATATCGTAATTATCTGCAGCTAAATCGTTGGTTTCGCATGGTTTTTCAGCAAATCCTTCTACATCGCATTGATTTGCAGCTAAATCATGTGTTTCGCACGAATTTGAAGCTAATAGATGTGATTCGCATTAATTTTAAGCTAAATCATTTGTTACGTATGGAATTGAAGCTAACTGGTTTGTTTCGCCTGCATTTGAAGCTATATAGCCTATATCCCAACTGTTCGAAGCTCAATCATTTGTTTCGCATGGATTTGAAGCTAACTCGTTTGTTGCGCATGCAGTTGAATCTAAATAACGTATATCACAAGTATCTGAATCTAAAGTATTTGTTTGGCATGGATTTGAATCTAATCCACGTGTATCGCATGAGTTTTAAGCTAAATCATGTGTTCCGCATGGATTTGAAGCTAACTCGTTTGTTTCCCCAGCATTTGAAGCTATATCACTTATATCGCAAGTATCTGATGCTAAATCATTTGTTACGCATGGACTTGACGCTAAACCTTCTACATCGCATTGATCTGACGCAAAATCAGGTGTTTCGCTTGGATTTCAAGCTAACTCGTTTGTTTCTCATGCATTTGAAGCTACATCACTTATATCGCAAGTATCTGAATCTATATCCTTTGTTTCGCAAGGATTTGAAGCTAACTCGATTGTTCCGTCTGCATTTGAACCTATATAGCCTATATCCCAACTCTTCGAAGCTCAATCATTTGTTTCGCATGGATTTGAAGCTAACTCGTTTGTTGCGCATGCAGTTGAATCTAAATAACGTATATCACAAGTATCTGAATCTAAAGTATTTGTTTGGCATGGATTTGAATCTAATCCACGTGTATCGCATGAGTTTTAAGCTAAATCATGTGTTCCGCATGGATTTGAAGCTAACTCGTTTGTTTCGACTGCACTTGAAGCAATATCACTTATATCGCTAGTATCTGAATCTAAATCATTTGTTTCGCATGGATTTGAAACTAAACGATCAGCATCGTATCGATTTGCATCTAAATCATGTGTTTCGCATGGAGTTGCAGCTAACTCGTTCGTTTCGCCTGCATTTGATGCTATATCACTTATATCGCAAGTATCTGAATCTAAATACTTTGTTTACCATGGATTTGCAGCTAATCCTTCTACATCGCATTGATTTGCAGCTAAATCATGTGTTTCGCACGAATTTGAAGCTAATAGATGTGTTTCGCATTAATTTTAAGCTAAATCATTTGTTACGTATGGAATTGAAGCTAACTGGTTTGTTTCGCCTGCATTTGAAGCTATATAGCCTATATCCCAACTGTTCGAAGCTCAATCATTTGTTTCGCATGGATTTGAAGCTAACTCGTTTGTTGCGCATGCAGTTGAATCTAAATAACGTATATCACAAGTATCTGAATCTAAAGTATTTGTTTGGCATGGATTTGAATCTAATCCACGTGTATCGCATGAGTTTTAAGCTAAATCATGTGTTCCGCATGGATTTGCAGCTAACTCGTTTGTTTCGACTGCACTTGAAGCAATATCACTTATATCGCTAGTATCTGAAGCTAAATCATTTGTTTCGCATGGATTTGAAACTAAACGATCAGCATCGTATCGATTTGCATCTAAATCATGTGTTTCGCATGGATTTGAAGCTAACTCGTTCGTTTCGCCTGCATTTGATGCTATATCACTTATATCGCAAGTATCTGAAGCTAAATACTTTGTTTACCATGGATTTGAAGCTAAACCATCTACATCGCATTGACTTGCTGTTAAATCATGTGTTTCGCATGGATTTGAAGCTAACTCGTTTGTTTCCCCAGCATTTGAAGCTGTATCACTTATATCGCAAGTATCTGATGCTAAATCATGTGTTCCGCATGGATTTGAAGCTAACTCGTTTGTTTCCCCAGCATTTGAAACTATATCACTTATATCGCAAGTATCTGATGCTAAATCATTTGTTACGCATGGACTTGACGCTAAACCTTCTACATCGCATTGATCTGACGCAAAATCAGGTGTTTCGCTTGGATTTCAAGCTAACTCGTTTGTTTCTCATGCATTTGAAGCTACATCACTTATATCGCAAGTATCTGAATCTAAATCCTTTGTTTCGCAAGGATTTGAAGCTAACTCGATTGTTCCGTCTGCATTTGAAGCTATATAGCCTATATCCCAACTCTTCGAAGCTCAATCATTTGTTTCGCATGGATTTGAAGCTAACTCGTTTGTTGCGCATGCAGTTGAATCTAAATAACGTATATCACAAGTATCTGAATCTAAAGTATTTGTTTGGCATGGATTTGAATCTAATCCACGTGTATCGCATGAGTTTTAAGCTAAATCATGTGTTCCGCATGGATTTGAAGCTAACTCGTTTGTTTCGACTGCACTTGAAGCAATATCACTTATATCGCTAGTATCTGAATCTAAATCATTTGTTACGTATGGAATTGAAGCTAACTGGTTTGTTTCGCCTGCATTTGAAGCTATATAGCCTATATCCCAACTGTTCGAAGCTCAATCATTTGTTTCGCATGGATTTGAAGCTAACTCGTTTGTTGCGCATGCAGTTGAATCTAAATAACGTATATCACAAGTATCTGAATCTAAAGTATTTGTTTGGCATGGATTTGAATCTAATCCACGTGTATCGCATGAGTTTTAAGCTAAATCATGTGTTCCGCATGGATTTGAAGCTAACTCGTTTGTTTCGACTGCACTTGAAGCAATATCACTTATATCGCTAGTATCTGAAGCTAAATCATTTGTTTCGCATGGATTTGAAACTAAACGATCAGCATCGTATCGATTTGCATCTAAATCATGTGTTTCGCATGGATTTGAAGCTAACTCGTTCGTTTCGCCTGCATTTGATGCTATATCACTTATATCGCAAGTATCTGAAGCTAAATACTTTGTTTACCATGGATTTGAAGCTAAACCATCTACATCGCATTGACTTGCTGTTAAATCATGTGTTTCGCATGGATTTGAAGCTAACTCGTTTGTTTCCCCAGCATTTGAAGCTATATCACTTATATCGCAAGTATCTGAATCTAAATCCTTTGTTTCGCAAGGATTTGAAGCTAACTCGATTGTTCCGTCTGCATTTGAAGCTATATAGCCTATATCCCAACTGTTTGAAGCTCAATCATTTGTTTCGCATGGATTTGAAGCTAAGCCTTCTACTTCGCATTGATTTGAAGTTAAACCTTCTTCATCGCACTAATTTAAAGCTAAATCATGTGTTTCGCATGGAGTTGTAGCTAAACCGTCTACATCGCATTGATTTGAAGCTAAACCTTCTACACCGCATTGATTTGCAGCTAAATCATGTGTTTCGCACGAATTTGAAGCTAATAGATGTGTTTCGCATTAATTTTAAGCTAAATCAATTGTTACGTATGGAATTGAAGCTAACTGGTTTGTTTCGCCTGCATTTGAAGCTATATAGCCTATATCCCAACTCTTCGAAGCTCAATCATTTGTTTGGCATAGATTTGAAGCTAACTCGTTTGTTGCGCATGCAGTTGAATCTAAATAACGTATATCACAAGTATCTGAATCTAAAGTATTTGTTTGGCATGGATTTGAATCTAATCCACGTGTATCGCATGAGTTTTAAGCTAAATCATGTGTTCCGCATGGATTTGAAGCTAACTCGTTTGTTTCGACTGCACTTGAAGCAATATCACTTATATCGCTAGTATCTGAAGCTAAATCATTTGTTTCGCATGGATTTGAAACTAAACGATCAGCATCGTATCGATTTGCTGTTAAATCATGTGTTTCGCATGGATTTGAAGCTAACTCGTTTGTTTCCCCAGCATTTGAAGCTATATCACTTATATCGCAAGTATCTGATGCTAAATCATTTGTTACGCATGGACTTGACGCTAAACCTTCTACATCGCATTGATTTGCATCTAAATCATGTGTTTCGCAAGGATTTGAAGCTAACTCGTTTGTTTCGTCTGCATTTGAAGGTATATCACTTATATCGCTAGTATCTGAAGCTATAATCATTTGTTTCGCATGGATTTGAAGCTAAACCTTCAACGTCGCATTGATTTGCATCTAAATCATGTGTTTCGCATGGATTTGCAGCTAACTCGTTCGTTTCGCCTGCATTTGATGCTATATCACTTATATCGCAAGTATCTGTAGCTAAATACTTTGTTTACCATGGATTTGAAGCTAAACCTTCTACATCGCATTGATTTGCTGTTAAATCATGTGTTTTGCATGGATTTGAAGCTAACTCGTTTGTTCCCCTTGCATTTGCAGCTATATCATTTATATCGCAAGAATCTGATGCTAAATCATTTGTTTCGCATGGATTTGAAGCTAAGCCTTCTACTTCGCATTGATCTGACGCAAAATCAGGTGTTTCGCTAGGATTTCAAGCTAACTCGTTTGTTTCTCATGCATTTGAAGCTATATCACTTATATCGCAAGTATCTGAATCTAAATCCTTTGTTTCGCAAGGATTTCAAGCTAACTCGTTTGTTCCGTCTGCATTTTAAGCTATATAGCCTATATCCCAACTGTTTGAAGCCCAATCATTTGTTTCGCATGGATTTGAAGCTAAGCCTTCTACTTCGCATTGATTTGAAGTTAAACCTTCTTCATCGCATTAATTTGAAGCTAAATCATGTGTTTCGCATGGAGTTGTAGCTAAACCGTCTACATCGCATTGATTTGAAGCTAAACCTTCTACATCGCATTGATTTGCAGCTAAATCATGTGTTTCGCATGGATTTGAAGCTAACTCGTTTGTTCCGCATGCAGATGAAGCTATATCACATATATCGCAATTATCTGAAGCTAAATCATTGATATCGCATGGATTTGAAGCTAAACCTTCTACATCGAATTGATTTGCAGCTAAATCATGTGTTTCGCATGGATTTGAAGCTAACTCGTTTGTTTCGACTGCACTTGAAGCAATATCACTTATATCGCTAGTATCTGAAGCTAAATCATTTGTTTCGCATGGATTTGAAACTAAACGATCAGCATCGTATCGATTTGCATCTAAATCATGTGTTTCGCATGGATTTGAAGCTAACTCGTTCGTTTCGCATGCATTTGATGCTATATCACTTATATCGCAAGTATCTGAAGCTAAATACTTTGTTTACCATGGATTTGAAGCTAAACCTTCTACATCGCATTGACTTGCTGTTAAATCATGTGTTTCGCATGGATTTGAAGCTAACTCGTTTGTTCCGCATGCAGATGAAGCTATATCATATATATCGCAATTATCTGAAGCTAAATCATTGGTTTCGCATGGATTTGAAGCTAAACCTTCTATATCGAATTGATTTGCAGCTAAATCATGTGTTTCGCATGGATTTGAAGCTAACTCGTTTGTTTCGCATGCAGATGAGGCTATATCACATATATCGCAATTATCTGCAGCTAAATCATTGGTTTCGCATGGATTTGAAGCAAATCCTTCTACATCGCATTGATTTGCAGCTAAATCATGTGTTTCGCACGAATTTGAAGCTAATAGATGTGTTTCGCATTAATTTTAAGCTAAATCAATTGTTACGTATGGAATTGTAGCTAACTGGTTTGTTTCGCCTGCATTTGAAGCTATATAGCCTATATCCCAACTCTTCGAAGCTCAATCATTTGTTTCGCATGGATTTGAAGCTAACTCGTTTGTTGCGCATGCAGTTGAATCTAAATAACGTATATCACAAGTATCTGAATCTAAAGTATTTGTTTGGCATGGATTTGAATCTAATCCACGTGTATCGCATGAGTTTTAAGCTAAATCATGTGTTCCGCATGGATTTGAAGCTAACTCGTTTGTTTCGACTGCACTTGAAGCAATATCACTTATATCGCTAGTATCTAAAGCTAAATCATTTGTTTCGCATGGATTTGAAACTAAACGATCAGCATCGTATCGATTTGCATCAAAATCATGTGTTTCGCATGGAGTTGCAGCTAACTCGTTCGTTTCGCCTGCATTTGATGCTATATCACTTATATCGCAAGTATCTGAAGCTAAATACTTTGTTTACCATGGATTTGCAGCTAAACCTTCTAGATCGCATTGATTTGCTGTTAAATCATGTGTTTCGCATGAATTTGAAGCTAACTCGTTTGTTTCCCCAGCATTTGAAGCTATATCACTTATATCGCAAGTATCTGATGCTAAATCATTTGTTACGCATGGACTTGACGCTAAACCTTCTACATCGCATTGATTTGCATCTAAATCATGTGTTTCGCAAGGATTTGAAGCTAACTCGTTTGTTTCGTCTGCATTTGAAGGTATATCACTTATATCGCTAGTATCTGAAGCTATAATCATTTGTTTCGCATGGATTTGAAGCTAAACCTTCAACGTCGCATTGATTTGCATCTAAATCATGTGTTTCGCATGGATTTGCAGCTAACTCGTTCGTTTCGCCTGCATTTGATGCTATATCACTTATATCGCAAGTATCTGTAGCTAAATACTTTGTTTACCATGGATTTGAAGCTAAACCTTCTACATCGCATTGATTTGCTGTTAAATCATGTGCTTTGCATGGATTTGAAGCTAACTCGTTTGTTCCCCTTGCATTTGCAGCTATATCACTTATATCGCAAGAATCTGATGCTAAATCATTTGTTTCGCATGGATTTGAAGCTAAGCCTTCTACTTCGCATTGATCTGACGCAAAATCAGGTGTTTCGCTAGGATTTCAAGCTAACTCGTTTGTTTCTCATGCATTTGAAGCTATATCACTTATATCGCAAGTATCTGTATCTAAATCCTTTGTTTCGCAAGGATTTCAAGCTAACTCGTTTGTTCCGTCTGCATTTGAAGCTATATAGCCTATATCCCAACTGTTTGAAGCTCAATCATTTGTTTCGCATGGATTTGAAGCTAAGCCTTCTACTTCGCATTGATTTGAAGTTAAACCTTCTTCATCGCATTAATTTGAAGCTAAATCATGTGTTTCGCATGGAGTTGTAGCTAAGCCGTCTACATCGCATTGATTTGAAGCTAAACCTTCTACATCGCATTGATTTGCAGCTAAATCATGTGTTTCGCATGGATTTGAAGCTAACTCGTTTGTTCCGCATGCAGATGAAGCTATATCACATATATCGCAATTATCTGAAGCTAAATCATTGGTATCGCATGGATTTGAAGCTAAACCTTCTACATCGAATTGATTTGCAGCTAAATCATGTGTTTCGCATGGATTTGAAGCTAACTCGTTTGTTTCGCAAGCAGATGAGGCTATATCACATATATCGTAATTATCTGCAGCTAAATCATTGGTTTCGCATGGTTTTTCAGCAAATTCTTCTACATCGCATAGATTTGCAGCTAAATCATGTGTTTCGCACGAATTTGAAGCTAATAGATGTGTTTCGCATTAATTTTAAGCTAAATCATTTGTTACGTATGGAATTGAAGCTAACTGGTTTGTTTCGCCTGCATTTGAAGCTATATAGCCTATATCCCAACTGTTCGAAGCTCAATCATTTGTTTCGCATGGATTTAAAGCTAACTCGTTTGTTGCGCATGCAGTTGAATCTAAATAACGTATATCACAAGTATCTGAATCCAAAGTATTTGTTTGGCATGGATTTGAATCTAATCCACGTGTATCGCATGAGTTTTAAGCTAAATCATGTGTTCCGCATGGATTTGAAGCTAACTCGTTTGTTTCGGCTGCACTTGAAGCAATATCACTTATATCGCTAGTATCTGAAGCTAAATCATTTGTTTCGCATGGATTTGAAACTAAACGATCAGCATCGTATCGATTTGCATCTAAATCATGTGTTTCGCATGGATTTGAAGCTAACTCGTTCGTTTCGCATGCATTTGATGCTATATCACTTATATCGCAAGTATCTGAAGCTAAATACTTTGTTTACCATGGATTTGAAGCTAAACCTTCTACATCGCATTGACTTGCTGTTAAATCATGTGTTTCGCATGGATTTGAAGCTAACTCGTTTGTTCCGCATGCAGATGAAGCTATATCATATATATCGCAATTATCTGAAGCTCAATCATTGGTTTCGCATGGATTTGAAGCTGAACCTTCTATATCGAATTGATTTGCAGCTAAATCATGTGTTTCGCATGGATTTGAAGCTAACTCGTTTGTTTCGCATGCAGATGAGGCTATATCACATATATCGCAATTATCTGCAGCTAAATCATTGGTTTCGCATGGATTTGAAGCAAATCCTTCTACAACGCATTGATTTGCAGCTAAATCATGTGTTTCGCACGAATTTGAAGCTAATAGATGTGTTTCGCATTAATTTTAAGCTAAATCAATTGTTACGTATGGAATTGTAGCTAACTGGTTTGTTTCGCCTGCATTTGAAGCTATATAGCCTATATCCCAACTCTTCGAAGCTCAATCATTTGTTTCGCATGGATTTGAAGCTAACTCGTTTATTGCGCATGCAGTTGAATCTAAATAACGTATATCACAAGTATCTGAATCTAAAGTATTTGTTTGGCATGGATTTGAATCTAATCCACGTGTATCGCATGAGTTTTAAGCTAAATCATGTGTTCCGCATGGATTTGAAGCTAACTCGTTTGTTTCGACTGCACTTGAAGCAATATCACTTATATCGCTAGTATCTGAAGCTAAATCATTTGTTTCGCATGGATTTGAAACTAAAGGATCAGCATCGTATCGATTTGCATCAAAATCATGTGTTTCGCATGGAGTTGCAGCTAACTCGTTCGTTTCGCCTGCATTTGATGCTATATCACTTATATCGCAAGTATCTGAAGCTAAATACTTTGTTTACCATGGATTTGCAGCTAAACCTTCTACATCGCATTGATTTGCTGTTAAATCATGTGTTTCGCATGGATTTGAAGCTAACTCGTTTGTTTCCCCAGCATTTGAAGCTATATCACTTATATCGCAAGTATCTGATGCTAAATCATTTGTTACGCATGGACTTGACGCTAAACCTTCTACACCGCATTGATCTGACGCAAAATCAGGTGTTTCGCTTGGATTTCAAGCTAACTCGTTTGTTTCTCATGCATTTGAAGCTACATCACTTATATCGCAAGTATCTGAACCTAAATCCTTTGTTTCGCAAGGATTTGAAGCTAACTCGTTTGTTCTGTCTGCATTTGAAGCTATATGGCCTATATCCCAACTGTTTGAAGCTCAATCATTTGTTTCGCATATATTTGCAGCTAAGCCTTCTACTTCGCATTGATTTGAAGTTAAACCTTCTTCATCGCATTAATTTGAAGCTAAATCATGTGTTTCGCATGGAGTTGTAGCTAAACCGTCTACATCGCATTGATTTGAAGCTAAACCTTCTACATCGCATTGATTTGCAGCTAAATCATGTGTTTCGCATGGATTTGAAGCTAACTCGTTTGTTCCGCATGCAGATGAAGCTATATCATATATATCGCAATTATCTGAAGCTAAACCATTGGTTTCGCATGGATTTGAAGCTAAACCTTCTATATCGAATTGATTTGCAGCTAAATCATGAGTTTCGCATGGATTTGAAGCTAACTCGTTTGTTTCGCATGCAGATGAGGCTATATCACATATATCGCAATTATCTGCAGCTAAATCATTGGTTTCGCATGGATTTGAAGCAAATCCTTCTACATCGCATTGATTTGCAGCTAAATCATGTGTTTCGCACGAATTTGAAGCTAATAAATGTGTTTCGCATTAATTTTAAGCTAAATCAATTGTTACGTATGGAATTGAAGCTAACTGGTTTGTTTCGCCTGCATTTGATGCTATATAGCCTATATCCCAACTCTTCGAAGCTCAATCATTTGTTTCGCATGGATTTGAAGCTAACTCGTTTGTTGCGCATGCAGTTGAATCTAAATAACGTATATCACAAGTATCTGAATCTAAAGTATTTGTTTGGCATGGATTTGAATCTAATCCACGTGTATCGCATGAGTTTTAAGCTAAATCATGTGTTCCGCATGGATTTGAAGCTAACTCGTTTGTTTCGACTGCACTTGAAGCAATATAACTTATATCGCTAGTATCTGAAGCTAAATCATTTGTTTCGCATGGATTTGAAACTAAACGATCAGCATCGTATCGATTTGCATCTAAATCATATGTTTCGCATGGAGTTGCAGCTAACTCGTTCGTTTCGCCTGCATTTGATGCTATATCACTTATATCGCAAGTATCTGAAGCTAAATACTTTGTTTACCATGGATTTGCAGCTAAACCTTCTACATCGCATTGATTTGCTGTTAAATCATGTGTTTCGCATGGATTTGAAGCTAACTCGTTTGTTTCCCCAGCATTTGAAGCTATATCACTTATATCGCAAGTATCTGATGCTAAATCATTTGTTACGCATGGACTTGACGCTAAACCTTCTACACCGCATTGATCTGACGCAAAATCAGGTGTTTCGCTTGGATTTCAAGCTAACTCGTTTGTTTCTCATGCATTTGAAGCTACATCACTTATATCGCAAGTATCTGAACCTAAATCCTTTGTTTCGCAAGGATTTGAAGCTAACTCGTTTGTTCCGTCTGCATTTGAAGCTATATAGCCTATATCCCAACTGTTTGAAGCTCAAACATTTGTTTCGTATATATTTGCAGCTAAGCCTTCTACTTCGCATTGATTTGAAGTTAAACCTTCTTCATCGCATTAATTTGAAGCTAAATCATGTGTTTCGCATGGAGTTGTAGCTAAACCGTCTACATCGCATTGATTTGAAGCTAAACCTTCTACATCGCATTGATTTGCAGCTAAATCATGTGTTTCGCATGGATTTGAAGCTAACTCGTTTGTTCCGCATGCAGATGAAGCTATATCATATATATCGCAATTATCTGAAGCTAAATCATTGGTTTCGCATGGATTTGAAGCTAAACCTTCTATATCGAATTGATTTGCAGCTAAATCATGTGTTTCGCATGGATTTGAAGCTAACTCGTTTGTTTCGCATGCAGATGAGGCTATATCACATATATGGCAATTATCTGCAGCTAAATCATTGGTTTCGCATGGATTTGAAGCAAATCCTTCTACATCGCATTGATTTGCAGCTAAATCATGTGTTTCGCACGAATTTGAAGATAATAGATGTGTTTCGCATTAATTTTAAGCTAAATCAATTGTTACGTATGGAATTGAAGCTAACTGGTTTGTTTCGCCTGAATTTGAAGCTATATAGCCTATATCCCAACTCTTCGAAGCTCAATCATTTGTTTCGCATGGATTTGAAGCTAACTCGTTTGTTGCGCATGCAGATGAAGCTATATCACATATATCGCAATTATCTGAAGCTAAATCATTGGTATCGCATGGATTTGAAGCTAAACCTTCTACATCGAATTGATTTGCAGCTAAATCATGTGTTTCGCATGGATTTGAAGCTAACTCGTTCGTTTCGCATGCATTTGATGCTATATCACTTATATCGCAAGTATCTGAAGCTAAATACTTTGTTTACCATGGATTTGAAGCTAAACCTTCTACATCGCATTGACTTGCTGTTAAATCATGTGATTCGCATGGATTTGAAGCTAACTCGTTTGTTCCGCATGCAGATGAAGCTATATCATATATATCGCAATTATCTGAAGCTAAATCATTGGTTTCGCATGGATTTGAAGCTAAACCTTCTATATCGCATTGATTTGCTGTTAAATCATGTGTTTCGCATGGATTTGAAGCTAACTCGTTTGTTTCCCCAGCATTTGAAGCTATATCACTTATATCGCAAGTATCTGATGCTAAATCATTTGTTACGCAAGGATTTGACGCTAAACCTTCTACATCGCATTGATTTGCATCTAAATCATGTCTTTCGCAAGGATTTGAAGCTAACTCGTTTGTTTCGTCTGCATTTGAAGGTATATCACTTATATCGCTAGTATCTGAAGCTAAATCATTGGTATCGCATGGATTTGAAGCTAAACCTTCTACATCGAATTGATTTGCAGCTAAATCATGTGTTTCGCATGGATTTGAAGCTAACTCGTTTGTTTCGCATGCAGATGAGGCTATATCACATATATCGTAATTATCTTCAGCTAAATCATTGGTTTCGCATGGTTTTTCAGCAAATCCTTCTACATCGCATTGATTTGCAGCTAAATCATGTGTTTCGCACGAATTTGAAGCTAATAGATGTGTTTCGCATTAATTTTAAGCTAAATCATTTGTTACGTATGGAATTGAAGCTAACTGGTTTGTTTCGCCTGCATTTGAAGCTATATAGCCTATATCCCAACTGTTCGAATCTCAATGATTTGTTTCACATGGATTTGAAGCTAACTCGTTTGTTGCGCATGCAGTTGAATCTAAATAACGTATATCACAAGTATCTGAATCTAAAGTATTTGTTTGGCATGGATTTGAATCTAATCCACGTGTATCGCATGAGTTTTAAGCTAAATCATGTGTTCCGCATGGATTTGAAGCTAACTCGTTTGTTTCGACTGCACTTGAAGCAACATCACTTATATCGCTAGTATATGAAGCTAAATCATTTGTTTCGCATGGATTTGAAACTAAACGACCAGCATCGTATCGATTTGCATCTAAATCATGTGTTTCGCATGGATTTGAAGCTAACTCGTTCGTTTCGCCTGCATTTGATGCTATATCACTTATATCGCAAGTATCTGAAGCTAAATACTTTGTTTACCATGGATTTGAAGCTAAACCATCTACATCGCATTGACTTGCTGTTAAATCATGTGTTTCGCATGGATTTGAAGCTAACTCGTTTGTTTCCCCAGCATTTGAAGCTATATCACTTATATCGCAAGTATCTGATGCTAAATCATTTGTTACGCATGGACTTGACGCTAAACCTTCTACATCGCATTGATCTGACGCAAAATCAGGTGTTTCGCTTGGATTTCAATCTAACTCGTTTGTTTCTCATGCATTTGAAGCTACATCACTTATATCGCAAGTATCTGAACCTAAATCCTTTGTTTCGCAAGGAATTCAAGCTAACTCGTTTGTTCCGTCTGCATTTGAAGCTATATAGCCTATATCCCAACTGTTTGAAGCTCAATCATTTGTTTCGCATGGATTTGAAGCTAAGCCTTCTACTTCGCATTGATTTGAAGTTAAACCTTCTTCATCGCATTAATTTGAAGCTAAATCATGTGTTTCGCATGGAGTTGTAGCTAAACCGTCTACATCGCATTGATTTGAAGCTAAACCTTCTACATCGCATTGATTTGCAGCTAAATCATGTGTTTCGCATGGATTTGAAGCTAACTCGTTCGTTTCGCATGCATTTGATGCTATATCACTTATATCGCAAGTATCTGAAGCTAAATACTTTGTTTACCATGGATTTGAAGCTAAACCTTCTACATCGCATTGACTTGCTGTTAAATCATGTGTTTCGCATGGATTTGAAGCTAACTCGTTTGTTCCGCATGCAGATGAAGCTATATCATATATATCGCAATTATCTGAAGCTAAATCATTGGTTTCGCATGGATTTGAAGCTAAACCTTCTATATCGAATTGATTTGCAACTAAATCATGTGTTTCGCATGGATTTGAAGCTAACTCGTTTGTTTCGCATGCAGATGAGGCTATATCACATATATCGCAATTATCTGCAGCTAAATCATTGGTTTCGCATGGATTTGAAGCAAATCCTTCTACATCGCATTGATTTGCAGCTAATTCATGTGTTTCGCACGAATTTGAAGCTAATAGATGTGTTTCGCATTAATTTTAAGCTAAATCAATTGTTACGTATGGAATTGTAGCTAACTGGTTTGTTTCGCCTGCATTTGAAGCTATATAGCCTATATCCCAACTCTTCGAAGCTCAATCATTTGTTTCGCATGGATTTGAAGCTAACTCGTTTGTTGCGCATGCAGTTGAATCTAAATAACGTATATCACAAGTATCTGAATCTAAAGTATTTGTTTGTCATGGATTTGAATCTAATCCACGTGTATCGCATGAGTTTTAAGCTAAATCATGTGTTCCGCATGGATTTGAAGCTAACTCGTTTGTTTCGACTGCACTTGAAGCAATATCACTTATATCGCTAGTATCTGAAGCTAAATCATTTGTTTCGCATGGATTTGAAACTAAACTATCAGCATCGTATCGATTTGCATCTAAATCATGTGTTTCGCATGGAGTTGCAGCTAACTCGTTCGTTTCGCCTGCATTTGATGCTATATCACTTATATCGCAAGTATCTGAAGCTAAATACTTTGTTTACCATGGATTTGCATCTAAACCTTCTACATCGCAATGATTTGCTGTTAAATCATGTGTTTCGCATGGATTTGAAGCTAACTCGTTTGTTTCCCCAGCATTTGAAGCTATATCACTTATATCGCAAGTATCTGATGCTAAATCATTTGTTACGCATGGACTTGACGCTAAACCTTCTACATCGCATTGATCTGACGCAAAAGCAGGTGTTTCGCTTGGATTTCAAGCTAACTCGTTTGTTTCTCATGCATTTGAAGCTACATCACTTATATCGCAAGTATCTGAACCTAAATCCTTTGTTTCGCAAGGATTTTAAGCTAACTCGTTTGTTCCGTCTGCATTTGAAGCTATATAGCCTATATCCCAACTGTTTGAAGCTCAATCATTTGATTCGCATATATTTGCAGCTAAGCCTTCTACTTCGCATTGATTTGAAGTTAAACCTTCTTCATCGCATTAATTTGAAGCTAAATCATGTGTTTCGCATGGAGTTGTAGCTAAACCGTCTACATCGCATTGATTTGAAGCTAAACTTTCTACATCGCATTGATTTGCAGCTAAATCATGTGGTTCGCATGGATTTGAAGCTAACTCGTTTGTTCCGCATGCAGATGAACCTATATCATATATACCGCAATTATCTGAAGCTAAATCATTGGTTTCGCATGGATTTGAAGCTAAACCTTCTATATCGAATTGATTTGCAGCTAAATCATGTGTTTCGCATGGATTTGAAGCTAACTCGTTTGTTTCGCATGCAGATGAGGCTATATCACATAAATCGCAATTATCTGCAGCTATATCATTGGTTTCGCATGGATTTGAAGCAAATACTTCTACATCGCATTGATTTGCAGCTAAATCATGTGTTTCGCACGAATTTGAAGCTAATAGATGTGTTTCGCATTAATTTTAAGCTAAATCAATTGTTACGTATGGAATTGAAGCTAACTGGTTTGTTTCGCCTGCATTTGAAGCTATATAGCCTATATCCCAACTCTTCGAAGCTCAATCATTTGTTTCGCATGGATTTGAAGCTAACTCGTTTGTTGCGCATGCAGTTGAATCTAAATAACGTATATCACAAGTATCTGAATCTAAAGTATATGTTTGGCATGGATTTGAATCTAATCCACGTGTATCGCATGAGTTTTAAGCTAAATCATGTGTTCCGCATGGATTTGAAGCTAACTCGTTTGTTTCGACTGCACTTGAAGCAATATCACTTATATCGCTAGTATCTGAAGCTAAATCATTTGTTTCGCATGGATTTGAAGCTAAACCTTCTATATCGAATTGATTTGCGGCTAAATCATGTGTTTCGCATGGATTTGAAGCTAACTCGTTTGTTTCCCCAGCATTTGAAGCTATATCACTTATATCGCAAGTATCTGATGCTAAATCATTTGTTACGCATGGACTTGACGCTAAACCTTCTACATCGCATTGATCTGACGCAAAATCTGGTGTTTCGCTTGGATTTCAAGCTAACTCGTTTGTTTCTCATGCATTTGAAGCTACATCACTTATATCGCAAGTATCTGAACCTAAATCCTTTGTTTCGCAAGGATTTGAAGCTAACTCGTTTGTTTCGTCTGCATTTGAAGGTATATCACTTATATCGCTAGTATCTGAAGCTATAATCATTTGTTTCGCATGGATTTGAAGCTAAACCTTCAACGTCGCATTGATTTGCATCTAAATCATGTGTTTCGCATGGATTTGCAGCTAACTCGTTCGTTTCGCCTGCATTTGATGCTATATCACTTATATCGCAAGTATCTGTAGCTAAATACTTTGTTTACCATGGATTTGAAGCTAAACCTTCTACATCGCATTGATTTGCTGTTAAATCATGTGTTTTGCATGGATTTGAAGCTAACTCGTTTGTTCCCCTTGCATTTGCAGCTATATCACTTATATCGCAAGAATCTGATGCTAAATCATTTGTTTCGCATGGATTTGAAGCTAAGCCTTCTACTTCGCATTGATCTGACGCAAAATCAGGTGTTTCGCTAGGATTTCAAGCTAACTCGTTTGTTTCTCATGCATTTGAAGCTATATCACTTATATCGCAAGTATCTGAATCTAAATCCTTTGTTTCGCAAGGATTTCAAGCTAACTCGTTTGTTCCGTCTGCATTTGAAGCTATATAGCCTATATCCCAACTGTTTGAAGCTCAATCATTTGTTTCGCATGGATTTGAAGCTAAGCCTTCTACTTCGCATTGATTTGAAGTTAAACCTTCTTCATCGCATTAATTTGAAGCTAAATCATGTGTTTCGCATGGAGTTGTAGCTAAGCCGTCTACATCGCATTGATTTGAAGCTAAACCTTCTACATCGCATTGATTTGCAGCTAAATCATGTGTTTCGCATGGATTTGAAGCTAACTCGTTTGTTCCGCATGCAGATGAAGCTATATCACATATATCGCAATTATCTGAAGCTAAATCATTGGTATCGCATGGATTTGAAGCTAAACCTTCTACATCGAATTGATTTGCAGCTAAATCATGTGTTTCGCATGGATTTGAAGCTAACTTGTTTGTTTCGCAAGCAGATGAGGCTATATCACATATATCGTAATTATCTGCAGCTAAATCATTGGTTTCGCATGGTTTTTCAGCAAATTCTTCTACATCGCATAGATTTGCAGCTAAATCATGTGTTTCGCACGAATTTGAAGCTAATAGATGTGTTTCGCATTAATTTTAAGCTAAATCATTTGTTACGTATGGAATTGAAGCTAACTGGTTTGTTTCGCCTGCATTTGAAGCTATATAGCCTATATCCCAACTGTTCGAAGCTCAATCATTTGTTTCGCATGGATTTGAAGCTAACTCGTTTGTTGCGCATGCAGTTGAATGTAAATAACGTATATCACAAGTATCTGAATCTAAAGTATTTGTTTGGCATGGATTTGAATCTAATCCACGTGTATCGCATGAGTTTTAAGCTAAATCATGTGTTCCGCATGGATTTGAAGCTAACTCGTTTGTTTCGACTGCACTTGAAGCAATATCACTTATATCGCTAGTATCTGAAGCTAAATCATTTGTTTCGCATGGATTTGAAACTAAACGATCAGCATCGTATCGATTTGCATCTAAATCATGTGTTTCGTATGGAGTTGCAGCTAACTCGTTCGTAACGCCTGCATTTGATGCTATATCACTTATATCGCAAGTATCTGAAGCTAAATACTTTGTTTACCATGGATTTGCAGCTAAACCTTCTACATCGCATTGATTTGCTGTTAAATCATGTGTTTCGCATGGATTTGAAGCTAACTTGTTTGTTTCCCCAGCATTTGAAGCTATATCACTTATATCGCAAGTATCTGATGCTAAATCATTTGTTACGCATGGACTTGACGCTAAACCTTCTACATCGCATTGATTTGCATCTAAATCATGTGTTTCGCAAGGATTTGAAGCTAACTCGTTTGTTTCGTCTGCATTTGAAGGTATATCACTTATATCGCTAGTATCTGAAGCTATAATCATTTGTTTCGCATGGATTTGAAGCTAAACCTTCTACGTCGCATTGATTTGCATCTAAATCATGTGTTTCGCATGGATTTGCAGCTAACTCGTTCGTTTCGCCTGCATTTGATGCTATATCACTTATATCGCAAGTATCTGAAGCTAAATACTTTGTTTACCATGGATTTGCATCTAAACCTTCTACATCGCAATGATTTGCTGTTAAATCATGTGTTTCGCATGGATTTGAAGCTAACTCGTTTGTTTCCCCAGCATTTGAAGCTATATCACTTATATCGCAAGTATCTGATGCTAAATCATTTGTTACGCATGGACTTGACGCTAAACCTTCTACATCGCATTGATCTGACGCAAAAGCAGGTGTTTCGCTTGGATTTCAAGCTAACTCGTTTGTTTCTCATGCATTTGAAGCTACATCACTTATATCGCAAGTATCTGAACCTAAATCCTTTGTTTCGCAAGGATTTTAAGCTAACTCGTTTGTTCCGTCTGCATTTGAAGCTATATAGCCTATATCCCAACTGTTTGAAGCTCAATCATTTGATTCGCATATATTTGCAGCTAAGCCTTCTACTTCGCATTGATTTGAAGTTAAACCTTCTTCATCGCATTAATTTGAAGCTAAATCATGTGTTTCGCATGGAGTTGTAGCTAAACCGTCTACATCGCATTGATTTGAAGCTAAACTTTCTACATCGCATTGATTTGCAGCTAAATCATGTGGTTCGCATGGATTTGAAGCTAACTCGTTTGTTCCGCATGCAGATGAACCTATATCATATATACCGCAATTATCTGAAGCTAAATCATTGGTTTCGCATGGATTTGAAGCTAAACCTTCTATATCGAATTGATTTGCAGCTAAATCATGTGTTTCGCATGGATTTGAAGCTAACTCGTTTGTTTCGCATGCAGATGAGGCTATATCACATAAATCGCAATTATCTGCAGCTATATCATTGGTTTCGCATGGATTTGAAGCAAATACTTCTACATCGCATTGATTTGCAGCTAAATCATGTGTTTCGCACGAATTTGAAGCTAATAGATGTGTTTCGCATTAATTTTAAGCTAAATCAATTGTTACGTATGGAATTGAAGCTAACTGGTTTGTTTCGCCTGCATTTGAAGCTATATAGCCTATATCCCAACTCTTCGAAGCTCAATCATTTGTTTCGCATGGATTTGAAGCTAACTCGTTTGTTGCGCATGCAGTTGAATCTAAATAACGTATATCACAAGTATCTGAATCTAAAGTATATGTTTGGCATGGATTTGAATCTAATCCACGTGTATCGCATGAGTTTTAAGCTAAATCATGTGTTCCGCATGGATTTGAAGCTAACTCGTTTGTTTCGACTGCACTTGAAGCAATATCACTTATATCGCTAGTATCTGAAGCTAAATCATTTGTTTCGCATGGATTTGAAGCTAAACCTTCTATATCGAATTGATTTGCGGCTAAATCATGTGTTTCGCATGGATTTGAAGCTAACTCGTTTGTTTCCCCAGCATTTGAAGCTATATCACTTATATCGCAAGTATCTGATGCTAAATCATTTGTTACGCATGGACTTGACGCTAAACCTTCTACATCGCATTGATCTGACGCAAAATCTGGTGTTTCGCTTGGATTTCAAGCTAACTCGTTTGTTTCTCATGCATTTGAAGCTACATCACTTATATCGCAAGTATCTGAACCTAAATCCTTTGTTTCGCAAGGATTTGAAGCTAACTCGTTTGTTTCGTCTGCATTTGAAGGTATATCACTTATATCGCTAGTATCTGAAGCTATAATCATTTGTTTCGCATGGATTTGAAGCTAAACCTTCAACGTCGCATTGATTTGCATCTAAATCATGTGTTTCGCATGGATTTGCAGCTAACTCGTTCGTTTCGCCTGCATTTGATGCTATATCACTTATATCGCAAGTATCTGTAGCTAAATACTTTGTTTACCATGGATTTGAAGCTAAACCTTCTACATCGCATTGATTTGCTGTTAAATCATGTGTTTTGCATGGATTTGAAGCTAACTCGTTTGTTCCCCTTGCATTTGCAGCTATATCACTTATATCGCAAGAATCTGATGCTAAATCATTTGTTTCGCATGGATTTGAAGCTAAGCCTTCTACTTCGCATTGATCTGACGCAAAATCAGGTGTTTCGCTAGGATTTCAAGCTAACTCGTTTGTTTCTCATGCATTTGAAGCTATATCACTTATATCGCAAGTATCTGAATCTAAATCCTTTGTTTCGCAAGGATTTCAAGCTAACTCGTTTGTTCCGTCTGCATTTGAAGCTATATAGCCTATATCCCAACTGTTTGAAGCTCAATCATTTGTTTCGCATGGATTTGAAGCTAAGCCTTCTACTTCGCATTGATTTGAAGTTAAACCTTCTTCATCGCATTAATTTGAAGCTAAATCATGTGTTTCGCATGGAGTTGTAGCTAAGCCGTCTACATCGCATTGATTTGAAGCTAAACCTTCTACATCGCATTGATTTGCAGCTAAATCATGTGTTTCGCATGGATTTGAAGCTAACTCGTTTGTTCCGCATGCAGATGAAGCTATATCACATATATCGCAATTATCTGAAGCTAAATCATTGGTATCGCATGGATTTGAAGCTAAACCTTCTACATCGAATTGATTTGCAGCTAAATCATGTGTTTCGCATGGATTTGAAGCTAACTTGTTTGTTTCGCAAGCAGATGAGGCTATATCACATATATCGTAATTATCTGCAGCTAAATCATTGGTTTCGCATGGTTTTTCAGCAAATTCTTCTACATCGCATAGATTTGCAGCTAAATCATGTGTTTCGCACGAATTTGAAGCTAATAGATGTGTTTCGCATTAATTTTAAGCTAAATCATTTGTTACGTATGGAATTGAAGCTAACTGGTTTGTTTCGCCTGCATTTGAAGCTATATAGCCTATATCCCAACTGTTCGAAGCTCAATCATTTGTTTCGCATGGATTTGAAGCTAACTCGTTTGTTGCGCATGCAGTTGAATGTAAATAACGTATATCACAAGTATCTGAATCTAAAGTATTTGTTTGGCATGGATTTGAATCTAATCCACGTGTATCGCATGAGTTTTAAGCTAAATCATGTGTTCCGCATGGATTTGAAGCTAACTCGTTTGTTTCGACTGCACTTGAAGCAATATCACTTATATCGCTAGTATCTGAAGCTAAATCATTTGTTTCGCATGGATTTGAAACTAAACGATCAGCATCGTATCGATTTGCATCTAAATCATGTGTTTCGTATGGAGTTGCAGCTAACTCGTTCGTAACGCCTGCATTTGATGCTATATCACTTATATCGCAAGTATCTGAAGCTAAATACTTTGTTTACCATGGATTTGCAGCTAAACCTTCTACATCGCATTGATTTGCTGTTAAATCATGTGTTTCGCATGGATTTGAAGCTAACTTGTTTGTTTCCCCAGCATTTGAAGCTATATCACTTATATCGCAAGTATCTGATGCTAAATCATTTGTTACGCAAGGACGTGACGCTAAACCTTCTACATCGCATTGATTTGCATCTAAATCATGTGTTTCGCAAGGATTTGAAGCTAACTCGTTTGTTTCGTCTGCATTTGAAGGTATATCACTTATATCGCTAGTATCTGAAGTTATAATCATTTGTTTCGCATGGATTTGAAGCTAAACCTTCAACGTCGCATTGATTTGCATCTAAATCATGTGTTTCGCATGGATTTGCAGCTAACTCGTTCGTTTCGCCTGCATTTGATGCTATATCACTTATATCGCAAGTATCTGTAGCTAAATACTTTGTTTACCATGGATTTGAAGCTAAACCTTCTACATCGCATTGATTTGCTGTTAAATCATGTGTTTCGCATGGATTTGAAGCTAACTCGTTTGTTTCCCCAGCATTTGAAGCTATATCAATTATATCGCAAGTATCTGATGCTAAATCATTTGTTACGCATGGACTTGACGCTAAACCTTCTACATCACATTGATTTGCATCTAAATCATGTGTTTCGCAAGGATTTGAAGCTAACTCGTTTGTTTCGTCTGCATTTGAAGGTATATCACTTATATCGCTAGTATCTGAAGCTATAATCATTTGTTTCGCATGGATTTGAAGCTAAACCTTCAACGTCGCATTGATTTGCATCTAAATCATGTGTTTCGCATGCATTTGCAGCTAACTCGTTCGTTTCGCCTGCATTTGATGCTATATCACTTATATCGCAAGTATCTGTAGCTAAATACTTTGTTTACCATGGATTTGAAGCTAAACCTTCTACATCGCATTGATTTGCTGTTAAATCATGTGTTTTGCATGGATTTGAAGCTAACTCGTTTGTTCCCCTTGCATTTGCAGCTATATCACTTATATCGCAAGAATCTGATGCTAAATCATTTGTTTCGCATGGATTTGAAGCTAATCCTTCTACTTCGCATTGATCTGACGCAAAATCAGGTGTTTCGCTAGGATTTCAAGCTAACTCGTTTGTTTCTCATGCATTTGAAGCTATATCACTTATATCGCAAGTATCTGAATCTAAATCCTTTGTTGCGCAAGGATTTCAAGCTAACTCGTTTGTTCCGTCTGCATTTGAAGCTATATAGCCTATATCCCAACTGTTTGAAGCTCAATCATTTGTTTCGCATGGATTTGAAGCTAAGCCTTCTACTTCGCATTGTTTTGAAGTTAAACCTTCTTCATCGCATTAATTTGAAGCTAAATCATGTGTTTCGCATGGAGTTGTAGCTAAGCCGTCTACATCGCATTGATTTGCAGCTAAATCATGTGTTTCGCATGGATTTGAAGCTAACTCGTTTGTTCCGCATGCAGATGAAGCTATATCACATATATCGCAATTATCTGAAGCTAAATCATTGGTATCGCATGGATTTGAAGCTAAACCTTCTACATCGAATTGATTTGCAGCTAAATCATGTGTTTCGTATGGAGTTGCAGCTAACTCGTTCGTTTCGCCTGCATTTGATGCTATATCACTTATATCGCAAGTATCTGAAGCTAAATACTTTGTTTACCATGGATTTGCAGCTAAACCTTCTACATCGCATTGATTTGCTGTTAAATCATGTGTTTCGCATGGATTTGAAGCTAACTTGTTTGTTTCCCCAGCATTTGAAGCTATATCACTTATATCGCAAGTATCTGATGCTAAATCATTTGTTACGCAAGGACGTGACGCTAAACCTTCTACATCGCATTGATTTGCATCTAAATCATGTGTTTCGCAAGGATTTGAAGCTAACTCGTTTGTTTCGTCTGCATTTGAAGGTATATCACTTATATCGCTAGTATCTGAAGCTATAATCATTTGTTTCGCATGGATTTGAAGCTAAACCTTCAACGTCGCATTGATTTGCATCTAAATCATGTGTTTCGCATGGATTTGCAGCTAACTCGTTCGTTTCGCCTGCATTTGATGCTATATCACTTATATCGCAAGTATCTGTAGCTAAATACTTTGTTTACCATGGATTTGAAGCTAAAGCTTGTACATCGCATTATTTGCTGTTAAATCATGTGTTTTGCATGGATTTGAAGCTAACTCGTTTGTTCCCCTTGCATTTGCAGCTATATCACTTATATCGCAAGTATCTGAACCTAAATCATTTGTTTCGCATGGATTTGAAGCTAAGCCTTCTACTTCGCATTGATTTGAAGCTAAATCATGTGTATCGCATGGATTTTGAAGCTAACTCGTTTGATTCGTCTGCATTCGAAGCAATATCACTTGTATCGCAAGTATCCAAAGCTAAATCATTTGTGTCGCATGGATTTGAAGCTAAACCTACTACATAGCATTGATTTGAAGCTCAATCATGTGTTTTGCATGGATTTGAAGCTAACTCGCATGTTTCCCCTGCATTTGAAGCTATGCCACTTATATCGCGAGTAACTGATGCTAAATCACTTGATTCGCATGGATTTGAAGCTAAACCTTCTACATCGAATTGATTTGCATCTAAATCATGTGTTTCGCATGGATTTGAAGCTAAACATTCTACATCGCATAGATTTGAAGCTTGCTCGTTTGTTCCGTCTGCATTCGAAACTATATCACTTATATCGCAAGTATCTGAAGCTAAATCATTTGTTTCGCATGGAGTTGTAGCTATACCTTCTACATCGCATTGAGTTGCAGCTAAATCATGTGTTTCGCATGGGTTTGAAGCTAACTCGTTTGTTTTCCCTGCATTTGAAGCTATATCACTTATATCGCAATTATCTGATGCTAAATCATTTGTTTCGCATGGATTTGACGTTAAACCTTCTACATCGCATTGATTTGCAGCAAAATCATGTGTTTCGCTTGGATTTGAAGCTAACTCGCTTGTTTCCCCTGCATTTGAAGCTATATCACTTATATCGCAAGTATCTGATGCTAAATCATTTGTTTCGCATGGATTTGACGCTAAACCTTCTACATCGCATTTATTTGCAGCAAAATCGTATGTTTCGCTTGGATTTGAAGCTAACTCGTTTGTTTCGCATGCAGTTGAAGCTATATCACATATATCGCAAGTATCTGAAGCTAAATCATTGATTTCGCATGGATTTGAAGGTAAACCACCGACATCGCATTGATTTGCTGTTAAATCGTGTGTTTTGCATGGATTTGAATCTAAGCCTTCTACCTCGCATTGATTTTAATCAAAATCATGTGTTTCGCTTGGATTTCGAGCTAACTCGTTTGATTCTCCTGCATTTGAAGCTATATCACTTATATCGCAAGTATCTGAACCTAAATCCTTTGTTTTTCAAGGATTTGAAGCTAACTCGTTTGTTCCGCCTGCAAGTGAAGCTATATCACTTATATCGCAAGTATCTGAACCTAAATCATTTGTTTCGCATGGATTTGAAGCTAAGCCTTCTACTTCGCATTGATTTGAAGCTAAATCATGTGTATCGCATGGATTTTGAAGCTAACTCGTTTGATTCGTCTGCATTCGAAGCAATATCACTTATATCGCAAGTATCCAAAGCTAAATCATTTGTGTCGCATGGATTTGAAGCTAAACCTACTACATAGCATTGATTTGAAGCTCAATCATGTGTTTTGCATGGATTTGAAGCTAACTCGCTTGTTTCCCCTGCATTTGAAGCTATGTCACTTATATCGCGAGTAACTGATGCTAAATCACTTGATTCGCATGGATTTGAAGCTAAACCTTCTACATCACATTGATTTGCATCTAAATCATGTGTTTCGCATGGATTTGAAGCTAAACATTCTACATCGCATAGATTTGAAGCTTGCTCGTTTGTTCCGTCTGCATTCGAAACTATATCACTTATATCGCAAGTATCTGAAGCTAAATCATTGGTTTCGCATGGAGTTGTAGCTAAACCTTCTACATCGCATTGATATGCTTCTAAATCATTTGTTTCGCATGGATTTGAAGCTAACTCGTTTGTTTCCCCTGCATTTGAAGCTATATCACTTATATCGCAGGTTCATGTGCTAAATCATGTGTTTCGCTTTGACTTGAAGCTATACCTTCTACATCGCATTGATTTGCAGCTAAACCATGTGTTTCGCATGGGTTTGAAGCTAACTCGTTTGTTTCCCCTGCATTTGAAGCTATATCACTTATATCGCAAGTATCTGATGCTAAATCATTTGTTTCGCATGGATTTGACGCTAAACCTTCTACATCGCATTTATTTGCAGCAAAATCGTATGTTTCGCTTGGATTTGAAGCTAACTCGTTTGTTTCGCATGCAGTTGATGCTATATCACCTATATCGCAAGTATCTGAAGCTAAATCATTGGTTTCGCATGGATTTGAAGCTAAACCATCGACATCGCATTGATTTGCTGTTAAATCATGTGTTTTGCATGGTTTAGAATCTAAGTCTACTACCTCGCATTGATTTTAATCAAAATCATGTGCTTCGCTTGGATTTCGAGCTAACTCGTTTGTTTCGACTGCACTTGAATCAATATCGCTTATATCGCTAGTATCTGAAGCTGTAATCATTTGTTTCGCATGGATCTGAAGCTAACTCGTTTGTTTCGTCTGCATTTGAAGCTATATCACTTATATCCCAAGTGTTTGAAGCTAAATCATTTGTTTCGCATGGATTTGAAGCTAAACCTTCTACATCGCATGGACTTGAAGCTAACTCGTTTGTTTCGCATGCAGCTGAAGCTATATCACATGTATCGCAATTATCTGAAGCTAAATCATTGGTTTCGCATGGATTTGAAGCTAAACCTTCTACATCGAATTGATTTGCAGCTAAATCATGTGTTTCGCATGGATTTGAAGCTAACTCGTTTGTTTCGCATGCAGATGAAACTATATCACATATATCGCAATTATCTGCAGCTAAATCATTGGTTTCGCATGGATTTGAAGTAAAACCTTCTACATCGCATTGATTTGCAGCTAAATCATGTGTTTCGCACGAAGTTGAAGCTAATAGATGTGTTTCGCATTAATTTTAAGCTAAATAATTTGTTACGTATGGAATTGAAGCTGACTGGTTTGTTACGCCTGCATTTGAAGCTATATAGCCTATATCCCAACTGTTCGAAGCTCAATCATTTGTTTCGCATGGATTTGAAGCTAACTCGTTTGTTGCGCATGAAGTTGAATCTAAATAACGTATATCACAAGTATCTGAATCTAAAGTATTTGTTTGGCATGGATTTAAATCTAATCCACGTGTATCGCATGAGTTTTAAGCTAAATCATGTGTTCCGCATGGATTTGAAGCTAACTCGTTTGTTTCGACTGCACTTGAAGCAATATCACTTATATCGCTAGTATCTGAAGCTAAATCATTTGTTTCGCATGGATTTGAAACTAAACGATCAGCATCGTATCGATTTGCATCTAAATCATGTGTTTCGCATGGATTTGCAGCTAACTCGTTCGATTCGCCTGCATTTGATGCTACATCACTTATATCGCAAGTATCTGAAGCTAAATACTTTGTTTACCATGGATTTGAAGCTAAACCTTCTACATCGCATTGATTTGCTGTTAAATCATGTGATTCGCATGGATTTGAAGCTAACTCGTTTGTTTCCCCAGCATTTGAAGCTATATCACTTATATCGCAAGTATCTGAAGCTAAATCATTGGTTTCGCATGGATTTGTTGCTAAACCTTCTACATGGCATTGATTTGAAGCTAAATCATTGGTTTCGCATGGATTTGAAGCTAAACCATCGACATCGCATTGATTTGCTGTTAAATCATGTGTTTTGCATGGATTTGAATCTAAGCCTTCTACCTCGCATTGATTTTAATCAAAATCATGTGTTTCGCTTGGATTTCGAGCTAACTCGTTTGATTCTCCTGCATTTGAAGCTGTATCACTTATATCGCAAGTATCTGAACCTAAATCCTTTGTTTTTCAAGGATTTGAAGCTAACTCGTTTGATTCGTCTGCATTCGAAGCAATATCACTTATATCGCAAGTATCCGAAGCTAAATCATTTGTGTCGCATGGATTTGAAGCTAAACCTACTACATAGAATTGATTTGAAGATCAATCATGTGTTTTGCATGGATTTGAAGCTAACTCGCTTGTTTCCCTTGCATTTGAAGCTATGTCACTTATATCGCGAGTATCTTATGCTAAATCACTTGATTCGCATGGATTTGAAGCTAAACCTTCTACATCACATTGATTTGCATCTAAATCATGTGTTTCGCATGGATTTGAAGCTAAACATTCTACATCGCATAGATTTGAAGCTTGCTCGTTTGTTCCGTCTGCATTCGAAACTATATCACTTATATCGCAAGTATCTGAAGCTAAATCATTGGTTTCGCATGGAGTTGTAGCTAAACCTTCTACATCGCATTGATAAGCTTCTAAATCATTTGTTTCGCATGGATTTGAAGCTAACTCGTTTGTTTCCCCTGCATTTGAAGCTATATCACTTATATCGCAGGTTCATGTGCTAAATCATGTGTTTCGCTTTGACTTGAAGCTATACCTTCTACATCGCATTGATTTGCAGCTAAACCATGTGTTTCGCATGGGTTTGAAGCTAACTCGTTTGTTTCCCCTGCATTTGAAGCTATATCACTTATATCGCAAGTATCTGATGCTAAATCATTTGTTTCGCATGGATTTGACGCTAAACCTTCTACATCGCATTTATTTGCAGCAAAATCGTATGTTTCGCTTGGATTTGAAGCTAACTCGTTTGTTTCGCATGCAGTTGAAGCTATATCACATATATCGCAAGTATCTGAAGCTAAATCATTGATTTCGCATGGATTTGAAGGTAAACCACCGACATCGCATTGATTTGCTGTTAAATCGTGTGTTTTGCATGGATTTGATTCTAAGCCTTCTACCTCGCATTGATTTTAATCAAAATCATGTGTTTCGCTTGGATTTCGAGCTAACTCGTTTGATTCTCCTGCATTTGAAGCTATATCACTTATATCGCAAGTATCTGAACCTAAATCCTTTGTTTTTCAAGGATTTGAAGCTAACTCGTTTGTTCCGCCTGCAAGTGAAGCTATATCACTTATATCGCAAGTATCTGAACCTAAATCATTTGTTTCGCATGGATTTGAAGCTAAGCCTTCTACTTCGCATTGATTTGAAGCTAAATCATGTGTATCGCATGGATTTTGAAGCTAACTCGTTTGATTCGTCTGCATTCGAAGCAATATCACTTATATCGCAAGTATCCAAAGCTAAATCATTTGTGTCGCATGGATTTGAAGCTAAACCTACTACATAGCATTGATTTGAAGCTCAATCATGTGTTTTGCATGGATTTGAAGCTAACTCGCTTGTTTCCCCTGCATTTGAAGCTATGTCACTTATATCGCGAGTAACTGATGCTAAATCACTTGATTCGCATGGATTTGAAGCTAAACCTTCTACATCACATTGATTTGCATCT
Source organism: Megalopta genalis (assembly GCF_051020955.1). Lineage (NCBI taxonomy): Eukaryota > Metazoa > Arthropoda > Insecta > Hymenoptera > Halictidae > Megalopta > Megalopta genalis. The sequence goes on along the minus strand of NW_027476256.1, from coordinate 196,535 downwards.
AAATCATGTGTTTCGCATGGATTATAAGCTAAACATTCTACATCGCATAGATTTGAAGCTTGCTCGTTTGTTCCGTCTGCATTCGAAACTATATCACTTATATCGCAAGTATCTGAAGCTAAATCATTGGTTTCGCATGGAGTTGTAGCTAAACCTTCTACATCGCATTGATATGCTTCTAAATCATTTGTTTCGCATGGATTTGAAGCTAACTCGTTTGTTTCCCCTGCATTTGAAGCTATATCACTTATATCGCAGGTTCATGTGCTAAATCATGTGTTTCGCTTTGACTTGAAGCTATACCTTCTACATCGCATTGATTTGCAGCTAAACCATGTGTTTCGCATGGGTTTGAAGCTAACTCGTTTGTTTCCCCTGCATTTGAAGCTATATCACTTATATCGCAAGTATCTGATGCTAAATAATTTGTTTCGCATGGATTTGACGCTAAACCTTCTACATCGCATTTATTTGCAGCAAAATCGTATGTTTCGCTTGGATTTGAAGCTAACTCGCTTGTTTCGCATGCAGTTGAAGCTATATCACATATATCGCAAGTATCTGAAGCTAAATCATTGATTTCGCATGGATTTGAAGGTAAACCACCGACATCGCATTGATTTGCTGTTAAATCGTGTGTTTTGCATGGATTTGAATCTAAGCCTTCTACCTCGCATTGATTTTAATCAAAATCATGTGTTTCGCTTGGATTTCGAGCTAACTCGTTTGATTCTCCTGCATTTGAAGCTATATCACTTATATCGCAAGTATCTGAACCTAAATCCTTTGTTTTTCAAGGATTTGAAGCTAACTCGTTTGTTCCGCCTGCAAGTGAAGCTATATCACTTATATCGCAAGTATCTGAACCTAAATCATTTGTTTCGCATGGATTTGAAGCTAAGCCTTCTACTTCGCATTGATTTGAAGCTAAATCATGTGTATCGCATGGATTTTGAAGCTAACTCGTTTGATTCGTCTGCATTCGAAGCAATATCACTTATATCGCAAGTATCCGAAGCTAAATCATTTGTGTCGCATGGATTTGAAGCTAAACCTACTACATAGCATTGATTTGAAGCTCAATCATGTGTTTTGCATGGATTTGAAGCTAACTCGCTTGTTTCCCTTGCATTTGAAGCTATGTCACTTATATCGCGAGTATCTTATGCTAAATCACTTGATTCGCATGGATTTGAAGCTAAACCTTCTACATCACATTGATTTGCATCTAAATCATGTGTTTCGCATGGATTTGAAGCTAAACATTCTACATCGCATAGATTTGAAGCTTGCTCGTTTGTTCCGTCTGCATTCGAAACTATATCACTTATATCGCAAGTATCTGAAGCTAAATCATTGGTTTCGCATGGAGTTGTAGCTAAACCTTCTACATCGCATTGATATGCTTCTAAATCATTTGTTTCGCATGGATTTGAAGCTAACTCGTTTGTTTCCCCTGCATTTGAAGCTATATCACTTATATCGCAGGTTCATGTGCTAAATCATGTGTTTCGCTTTGACTTGAAGCTATACCTTCTACATCGCATTGATTTGCAGCTAAACCATGTGTTTCGCATGGGTTTGAAGCTAACTCGTTTGTTTCCCCTGCATTTGAAGCTATATCACTTATATCGCAAGTATCTGATGCTAAATCATTTGTTTCGCATGGATTTGACGCTAAACCTTCTACATCGCATTTATTTGCAGCAAAATCGTATGTTTCGCTTGGATTTGAAGCTAACTCGTTTGTTTCGCATGCAGTTGAAGCTATATCACATATATCGCAAGTATCTGAAGCTAAATCATTGATTTCGCATGGATTTGAAGGTAAACCACCGACATCGCATTGATTTGCTGTTAAATCGTGTGTTTTGCATGGATTTGAATCTAAGCCTTCTACCTCGCATTGATTTTAATCAAAATCATGTGTTTCGCTTGGATTTCGAGCTAACTCGTTTGATTCTCCTGCATTTGAAGCTATATCACTTATATCGCAAGTATCTGAACCTAAATCCTTTGTTTTTCAAGGATTTGAAGCTAACTAGTTTGTTCCGCCTGCAAGTGAAGCTATATCACTTATATCGCAAGTATCTGAACCTAAATCATTTGTTTCGCATGGATTTGAAGCTAAGCCTTCTACTTCGCATTGATTTGAAGCTAAATCATGTGTATCGCATGGATTTTGAAGCTAACTCGTTTGATTCGTCTGCATTCGAAGCAATATCACTTATATCGCAAGTATCCAAAGCTAAATCATTTGTGTCGCATGGATTTGAAGCTAAACCTACTACATAGCATTGATTTGAAGCTCAATCATGTGTTTTGCATGGATTTGAAGCTAACTCGCTTGTTTCCCCTGCATTTGAAGCTATGTCACTTATATCGCGAGTAACTGATGCTAAATCACTTGATTCGCATGGATTTGAAGCTAAACCTTCTACATCACATTGATTTGCATCTAAATCATGTGTTTCGCATGGATTTGAAGCTAAACATTCTACATCGCATAGATTTGAAGCTTGCTCGTTTGTTCCGTCTGCATTCGAAACTATATCACATATATCGCAAGTATCTGAAGCTAAATCATTGGTTTCGCATGGAGTTGTAGCTAAACCTTCTACATCGCATTGATATGCTTCTAAATCATTTGTTTCGCATGGATTTGAAGCTAACTCGTTTGTTTCCCCTGCATTTGAAGCTATATCACTTATATCGCAGGTTCATGTGCTAAATCATGTGTTTCGCTTTGACTTGAAGCTATACCTTCTACATCGCATTGATTTGCAGCTAAACCATGTGTTTCGCATGGGTTTGAAGCTAACTCGTTTGTTTCCCCTGCATTTGAAGCTATATCACTTATATCGCAAGTATCTGATGCTAAATCATTTGTTTCGCATGGATTTGACGCTAAACCTTCTACATCGCATTTATTTGCAGCAAAATCGTATGTTTCGCTTGGATTTGAAGCTAACTCGTTTGTTTCGCATGCAGTTGATGCTATATCACCTATATCGCAAGTATCTGAAGCTAAATCATTGGTTTCGCATGGATTTGAAGCTAAACCATCGACATCGCATTGATTTGCTGTTAAATCATGTGTTTTGCATGGTTTAGAATCTAAGTCTACTACCTCGCATTGATTTTAATCAAAATCATGTGTTTCGCTTGGATTTCGAGCTAACTCGTTTGTTTCGACTGCACTTGAAGCAATATCGCTTATATCGCTAGTATCTGAAGCTGTAATCATTTGTTTCGCATGGATCTGAAGCTAACTCGTTTGTTTCGTCTGCATTTGAAGCTATATCACTTATATCCCAAGTGTTTGAAGCTAAATCATTTGTTTCGCATGGATTTGAAGCTAAACCTTCTACATCGCATGGACTTGAAGCTAACTCGTTTGTTTCGCATGCAGCTGAAGCTATATCACATGTATCGCAATTATCTGAAGCTAAATCATTGGTTTCGCATGGATTTGAAGCTAAACCTTCTACATCGAATTGATTTGCAGCTAAATCATGTGTTTCGCATGGATTTGAAGCTAACTCGTTTGTTTCGCATGCAGATGAAACTATATCACATATATCGCAATTATCTGCAGCTAAATCATTGGTTTCGCATGGATTTGAAGTAAAACCTTCTACATCGCATTGATTTGCAGCTAAATCATGTGTTTCGCACGAAGTTGAAGCTAATAGATGTGTTTCGCATTAATTTTAAGCTAAATAATTTGTTACGTATGGAATTGAAGCTGACTGGTTTGTTACGCCTGCATTTGAAGCTATATAGCCTATATCCCAACTGTTCGAAGCTCAATCATTTGTTTCGCATGGATTTGAAGCTAACTCGTTTGTTGCGCATGAAGTTGAATCTAAATAACGTATATCACAAGTATCTGAATCTAAAGTATTTGTTTGGCATGGATTTAAATCTAATCCACGTGTATCGCATGAGTTTTAAGCTAAATCATGTGTTCCGCATGGATTTGAAGCTAACTCGTTTGTTTCGACTGCACTTGAAGCAATATCACTTACATCGCTAGTATCTGAAGCTAAATCATTTGTTTCGCATGGATTTAAAACTAAACGATCAGCATCGTATCGATTTGCATCTAAATCATGTGTTTCGCATGGATTTGCAGCTAACTCGTTCGATTCGCCTGCATTTGATGCTATATCACTTATATCGCAAGTATCTGAAGCTAAATACTTTGTTTACCATGGATTTGAAGCTAAACCTTCTACATCGCATTGACTTGCTGTTAAATCATGTGATTCGCATGGATTTGAAGCTAACTCGTTTGTTTCCCCAGCATTTGAAGCTATATCACTTATATCGCAAGTATCTGAAGCTAAATCATTGGTTTCGCATGGATTTGTTGCTAAACCTTCTACATGGCATTGATTTGAAGCTAAATCATTGGTTTCGCATGGATTTGAAGCTAAACCATCGACATCGCATTGATTTGCTGTTAAATCATGTGTTTTGCATGGATTTGAATCTAAGCCTTCTACCTCGCATTGATTTTAATCAAAATCATGTGTTTCGCTTGGATTTCGAGCTAACTCGTTTGATTCTCCTGCATTTGAAGCTATATCACTTATATCGCAAGTATCTGAACCTAAATCCTTTGTTTTTCAAGGATATGAAGCTAACTCGTTTGTTCCGCCTGCAAGTGAAGCTATATCACTTATATCGCACGTATCTGAATCTAAATCATTTGTTTCGCATGGATTTGAAGCTAAGCCTTCTACTTCGCATTGATTTGAAGCTAAATCATGTGTATCGCATGGATTTTGAAGCTAACTCGTTTGATTCGTCTGCATTCGAAGCAATATCACTTATATCGCAAGTATCCGAAGCTAAATCATTTGTGTCGCATGGATTTGAAGCTAAACCTACTACATAGCATTGATTTGATGCTCAATCATGTGTTTTTGCATGGATTTGAAGCTAACTCGCTTGTTTCCCTTGCATTTGAAGCTATGTCACTTATATCGCGAGTATCTTATGCTAAATCACTGATTCGCATGGATTTGAAGCTAAACCTTCTACATCACATTGATTTGCATCTAAATCATGTGTTTCGCATGGATTTGAAGCTAAACATTCTACATCGCATAGATTTGAAGCTTGCTCGTTTGTTCCGTCTGCATTCGAAACTATATCACTTATATCGCAAGTATCTGAAGCTAAATCATTGGTTTCGCATGGAGTTGTAGCTAAACCTTCTACATCGCATTGATATGCTTCTAAATCATTTGTTTCGCATGGATTTGAAGCTAACTCGTTTGTTTCCCCTGCATTTGAAGCTATATCACTTATATCGCAGGTTCATGTGCTAAATCATGTGTTTCGCTTTGACTTGAAGCTATACCTTCTACATCGCATTGATTTGCAGCTAAACCATGTGTTCGCATGGGTTTGAAGCTAACTCGTTTGTTTCCCCTGCATTTGAAGCTATATCACTTATATCGCAAGTATCTGATGCTAAATCATTTGTTTCGCATGGATTTGACGCTAAACCTTCTACATCGCATTTATTTGCAGCAAAATCGTATGTTTCGCTTGGATTTGAAGCTAACTCGTTTGTTTCGCATGCAGTTGAAGCTATATCACATATATCGCAAGTATCTGAAGCTAAATCATTGATTTCGCATGGATTTGAAGGTAAACCACCGACATCGCATTGATTTGCTGTTAAATCGTGTGTTTTGCATGGATTTGAATCTAAGCCTTCTACCTCGCATTGATTTTAATCAAAATCATGTGTTTCGCTTGTATTTCGAGCTAACTCGTTTGATTCTCCTGCATTTGAAGCTATATCACTTATATCGCAAGTATCTGAACCTAAATCCTTTGTTTTTCAAGGATTTGAAGCTAACTCGTTTGTTCCGCCTGCAAGTGAAGCTATATCACTTATATCGCAAGTATCTGAACCTAAATCATTTGTTTCGCATGGATTTGAAGCTAAGCCTTCTACTTCGCATTGATTTGAAGCTAAATCATGTGTATCGCATGGATTTGAAGCTAACTCGTTTGATTCGTCTGCATTCGAAGCAATATCACTTATATGGCAAGTATCCAAAGCTAAATCATTTGTGTCGCATGGATTTGAAGCTAAACCTACTACATAGCATTGATTTGAAGCTCAATCATGTGTTTTGCATGGATTTGAAGCTAACTCGCTTGTTTCCCCTGCATTTGAAGCTATGTCACTTATATCGCGAGTAACTGATGCTAAATCACTTGATTCGCATGGATTTGAAGCTAAACCTTCTACATCACATTGATTTGCATCTAAATCATGTGTTTCGCATGGATTTGAAGCTAAACATTCTACATCGCATAGATTTGAAGCTTGCTCGTTTGTTCCGTCTGCATTCGAAACTATATCACTTATATCGCAAGTATCTGAAGCTAAATCATTGGTTTCGCATGGAGTTGTAGCTAAACCTTCTACATCGCATTGATATGCTTCTAAATCATTTGTTTCGCATGGATTTGAAGCTAACTCGTTTGTTTCCCCTGCATTTGAAGCTATATCACTTATATCGCAGGTTCATGTGCTAAATCATGTGTTTCGCTTTGACTTGAAGCTATACCTTCTACATCGCATTGATTTGCAGCTAAACCATGTGTTTCGCATGGGTTTGAAGCTAACTCGTTTGTTTCCCCTGCATTTGAAGCTATATCACTTATATCGCAAGTATCTGATGCTAAATCATTTGTTTCGCATGGATTTGACGCTAAACCTTCTACATCGCATTTATTTGCAGCAAAATCGTATGTTTCGCTTGGATTTGAAGCTAACTCGTTTGTTTCGCATGCAGTTGATGCTATATCACCTATATCGCAAGTATCTGAAGCTAAATCATTGGTTTCGCATGGATTTGAAGCTAAACCATCGACATCGCATTGATTTGCTGTTAAATCATGTGTTTTGCATGGTTTAGAATCTAAGTCTACTACCTCGCATTGATTTTAATCAAAATCATGTGTTTCGCTTGGATTTCGAGCTAACTCGTTTGTTTCGACTGCACTTGAAGCAATATCGCTTATATCGCTAGTATCTGAAGCTGTAATCATTTGTTTCGCATGGATCTGAAGCTAACTCGTTTGTTTCGTCTGCATTTGAAGCTATATCACTTATATCCCAAGTGTTTGAAGCTAAATCATTTGTTTCGCATGGATTTGAAGCTAAACCTTCTACATCGCATGGACTTGAAGCTAACTCGTTTGTTTCGCATGCAGCTGAAGCTATATCACATGTATCGCAATTATCTGAAGCTAAATCATTGGTTTCGCATGGATTTGAAGCTAAACCTTCTACATCGAATTGATTTGCAGCTAAATCATGTGTTTCGCATGGATTTGAAGCTAACTCGTTTGTTTCGCATGCAGATGAAACTATATCACATATATCGCAATTATCTGCAGCTAAATCATTGGTTTCGCATGGATTTGAAGTAAAACCTTCTACATCGCATTGATTTGCAGCTAAATCATGTGTTTCGCACGAAGTTGAAGCTAATAGATGTGTTTCGCATTAATTTTAAGCTAAATAATTTGTTACGTATGGAATTGAAGCTGACTGGTTTGTTACGCCTGCATTTGAAGCTATATAGCCTATATCCCAACTGTTCGAAGCTCAATCATTTGTTTCGCATGGATTTGAAGCTAACTCGTTTGTTGCGCATGAAGTTGAATCTAAATAACGTATATCACAAGTATCTGAATCTAAAGTATTTGTTTGGCATGGATTTAAATCTAATCCACGTGTATCGCATGAGTTTTAAGCTAAATCATGTGTTCCGCATGGATTTGAAGCTAACTCGTTTGTTTCGACTGCACTTGAAGCAATATCACTTATATCGCTAGTATCTGAAGCTAAATCATTTGTTTCGCATGGATTTGAAACTAAACGATCAGCATCGTATCGATTTGCATCTAAATCATGTGTTTCGCATGGATTTGCAGCTAACTCGTTCGATTCGCCTGCATTTGATGCTATATCACTTATATCGCAAGTATCTGAAGCTAAATACTTTGTTTACCATGGATTGAAGCTAAACCTTCTACATCGCATTGATTTGCTGTTAAATCATGTGATTCGCATGGATTTGAAGCTAACTCGTTTGTTTCCCCAGCATTTGAAGCTATATCACTTATATCGCAAGTATCTGAAGCTAAATCATTGGTTTCGCATGGATTTGTTGCTAAACCTTCTACATGGCATTGATTTGAAGCTAAATCATTGGTTTCGCATGGATTTGAAGCTAAACATCGACATCGCATTGATTTGCTGTTAAATCATGTGTTTTGCATGGATTTGAATCTAAGCCTTCTACCTCGCATTGATTTTAATCAAAATCATGTGTTTCGCTTGGATTTCGAGCTAACTCGTTTGATTCTCCTGCATTTGAAGCTATATCACTTATATCGCAAGTATCTGAACCTAAATCCTTTGTTTTTCAAGGATTTGAAGCTAACTCGTTTGTTCCGTATGCAAGTGAAGCTATATCACTTATATCGCAAGTATCTGAACCTAAATCATTTGTTTCGCATGGATTTGAAGCTAAGCCTTCTACTTCGCATTGATTTGAAGCTAAATCATGTGTTTCGTATGGATTTGAAGCTAAACATTCTACATCGCATAGATTTGAAGCTTGCTCGTTTGTTCCGTTTGCATTTGAAACTATATCACTTATATCGCAAGTATCTGAAGCTAAATCATTGGTTTCGCATGGATTTGTTGCTAAACCTACTACATGGAATTGATTTGAAGCTAAATCATGTGTTTCGCATGGAGTTGTAGCTAAACCTTCTACATCGCATTGATTTGCTTCTAAATCATTTGTTTCGCATGGATTTGAAGCTAACTCGTTTGTTTCCCCTGCATTTGAAGCTATATCACTTATATCGCAAGTTCATGTGCTAAATCATGTGTTTCGCTTTGACTTGAAGCTATACCTTCTACATCGCATTCATTTGCAGCTAAGTCATGTGTCTCGCTTGGATTTGAAGCTAACTCGTTTGTTTCGCATGCAGTTGAAGCTATATCACATATATCGCAAGTATCTGAAGCTAAATCATTGGTTTCGCATGGATTTGAAGCTAAACCATCGACATCGCATTGATTTGCTGTTAAATCATGTGTTTTGCATGGATTTGAATCTAAGCCTTCTACCTCGCATTGATTTTAATCAAAATCATGTGTTTCGCTTGGATTTCGAGCTAACTCGTTTGATTCTCCTGCATTTGAAGCTATATCACTTATATCGCAAGTATCTGAACTTAAATCCTTTGTTTTTCAAGGATTTGAAGCTAACTCGTTTGTTCCGTCAGCAAGTGAAGCTATATCACTTATATCGCAAGTATCTGAACCTAAATCATTTGTTTCGCATGGATTTGAAGCTAAGCCTTCTACTTCGCATTGATTTGAAGCAAAATCATGTGTATCGCATGGATTTTGAAGCTAACTCGTTTGATTCGTCTGCATTCGAAGCAATATCACTTATATCGCAAGTATCCGAAGCTAAATCATTTGTGTCGCATGGATTTGAAGCTAAACCTACTACATAGCATTGATTTGAAGCTCAATCATGTGTTTTGCATGGATTTGAAGCTAACTCGCATGTTTCCCCTGCATTTGAAGCTATGCCACTTATATCGCGAGTAACTGATGCTAAATCACTTGATTCGCATGGATTTGAAGCTAAACCTTCTACATCGAATTGATTTGCATCTAAATCATGTGTTTCGCATGGATTTGAAGCTAAACATTCTACATCGCATAGATTTGAAGTTTGCTCGTTTGTTCCGTCTGCATTCGAAACTATATCACTTATATCGCAAGTATCTGAAGCTAAATCATTGGTTTCGCATGGAGTTGTAGCTATACCTTCTACATCGCATTGATTTGCAGCTAAATCATGTGTTTCGCATGGGTTTGAAGCTAACTCGTTTGTTTTCCCTGCATTTGAAGCTATATCACTTATATCGCAATTATCTGATGCTAAATCATTTGTTTCGCATGGATTTGACGTTAAATCTTCTACATCGCATTGATTTGCAGCAAAATCATGTGTTTCGCTTGGATTTGAAGCTAACTCGTTTGTTTCGCATGCAGTTGAAGCTATATCACTTATATAGCAAGTATCCGAAGCTAAATCATTTGTGTCGCATGGATTTGAAGCTAAACCTACTACATAGCATTGATTTGAAGCTCAATCATGTGTTTTGCATGGATTTGAAGCTAACTCGCTTGTTTCCCCTGCATTTGAAGCTATGTCACTTATATCGCGAGTAACTGATGCTAAATCGCTTGATTCGCATGGATTTGAAGCTAAACCTTCTTCATCGCATTGATTTGCATCTAAATCATGTGTTTCGCATGGATTTGAAGCTAAACATTCTACATCGCATAGATTTGAAGCTTGCTCGTTTGTTCCGTCTGCATTTGAAACTATATCACTTATATCGCAAGTATCTGAAACTAAATCATTGGTTTCGCATGGATTTGTTGCTAAACCTTCTACACCGCATTGATTTGAAGCTAAATCATGTGTTTCGCATGGAGTTGTATCTAAACCTTCTACATCGCATTGATTTGCTTCTAAATCATTTGTTTCGAATGGATTTGAAGCTAACTCGTTTGTTTCCCCTGCATTTGAAGCTATATCACTTATATCGCAGGTTCATGTGCTAAATCTTGTGTTTCGCTTTGACTTGAAGCTATACCTTCTACATCGCATTCATTTGCAGCTAAATCATGTGTTTTGCATGGGTTTGAAGCTAACTCGTTTGTTTCCCCTGCATTTGGAGCTATATCACTTATATCGCAAGTATCTGATGCTAAATCATTTGTTTCGCATGGATTTGACGCTAAACCTTCTACATCGCATTGATTTGCAGCTATATCATGTGTTTCGCATGGATTTGAAGCTAACTCGTTTGTATCCCCTGAATTTGAAGCTATATCACTTATATCGCAAGTATCTAATGCTAAATCATTTGTTTCGCATGGATTTTACGCTAAACTTTCTACATCGCATTGATATGCAGCAAAATCATGTGTTTCGCATGGATTTGAAGCTAACTCGTTTGTTTCGCATGCAGTTGAAGCTATATCACATATATCGCAAGTATCTGAAGCTAAATCATTGATTTCGCATGGATTTGAAGGTAAACCACCGACATCGCATTGATTTGCTGTTAAATCGTGTGTTTTGCATGGATTTGTATCTAAGCCTTCTACCTCGCATTGATTTTAATCAAAATCATGTGTTTCGCTTGGATTTCGAGCTAACTCGTTTGATTCTCCTGCATTTGAAGCTATATCACTTATATCGCAAGTATCTGAACCTAAATCCTTTGTTTTTCAAGGATTTGAAGCTAACTCGTTTGTTCCGCCTGCAAGTGAAGCTATATCACTTATATCGCAAGTATCTGAACCTAAATCATTTGTTTCGCATGGATTTGAGGCTAAGTCTTCTACTTCGCATTGATTTGAAGCTAAATCATGTGTATCGCATGGATTTTGAAGCTAACTCGTTTGATTCGTCTGCATTCGAAGCAATATCACTTATATCGCAAGTATCCAAAGCTAAATCATTTGTGTCGCATGGATTTGAAGCTAAACCTACTACATAGCATTGATTTGAAGCTCAATCATTTGTTTTGCATGGACTTGAAGCTAACTCGCTTGTTTCCCCTGCATTTGAAGCTATGTCACTTATATCGCGAGTAACTGATGCTAAATCACTTGATTCGCATGGATTTGAAGCTAAACCTTCTACATCACATTGATTTGCATCTAAATCATGTGTTTCGAATGGATTATAAGCTTAACATTCTACATCGCATAGATTTGAAGCTTGCTCGTTTGTTCCGTCTGCATTCGAAACTATATCACTTATATCGCAAGTATCTGAAGCTAAATCATTGGTTTCGCATGGAGTTGTAGCTAAACCTTCTACATCGCATTGATATGCTTCTAAATCATTTGTTTCGCATGGATTTGAAGCTAACTCGTTTGTTTCCCCTGCATTTGAAGCTATATCACTTATATCGCAGGTTCATGTGCTAAATCATGTGTTTCGCTTTGACTTGAAGCTATACCTTCTACATCGCATTGATTTGCAGCTAAACCATGTGTTTCGCATGGGTTTGAAGCTAACTCGTTTGTTTCCCCTGCATTTGAAGCTATATCACTTATATCGCAAGTATCTCATGCTAAATCATTTGTTTCGCATGGATTTGACGCTAAACCTTCTACATCGCATTTATTTGCAGCAAAATCGTATGTTTCGCTTGGATTTGAAGCCAACTCGTTTGTTTCGCATGCAGTTGAAGCTATATCACCTATATCGCAAGTATCTGAAGCTAAATCATTGGTTTCGCATGGATTTGAAGCTAAACCTTCTACATCGAATTGATTTGCAGCTAAATCATGTGTTTCGCATGGATTTGAAGCTAACTCGTTTGTTTCGCATGCAGATGAAACTATATCACATATATCGCAATTATCTGCAGCTAAATCATTGGTTTCGCATGGATTTGAAGTAAAACCTTCTACATCGCATTGATTTGCAGCTAAATCATGTGTTTCGCACGAAGTTGAAGCTAATAGATGTGTTTCGCATTAATTTTAAGCTAAATAATTTGTTACGTATGGAATTGAAGCTGACTGGTTTGTTACGCCTGCATTTGAAGCTATATAGCCTATATCCCAACTGTTCGAAGCTCAATCATTTGTTTCGCATGGATTTGAAGCTAACTCGTTTGTTGCGCATGAAGTTGAATCTAAATAACGTATATCACAAGTATCTGAATCTAAAGTATTTGTTTGGCATGGATTTAAATCTAATCCACGTGTATCGCATGAGTTTTAAGCTAAATCATGTGTTCCGCATGGATTTGAAGCTAACTCGTTTGTTTCGACTGCACTTGAAGCAATATCACTTATATCGCTAGTATCTGAAGCTAAATCATTTGTTTCGCATGGATTTGAAGCTAAACCTTCTACATCGCATTGATTTGCTGTTAAATCATGTGATTCGCATGGATTTGAAGCTAACTCGTTTGTTTCCCCAGCATTTGAAGCTATATCACTTATATCGCAAGTATCTGAAGCTAAATCATTGGTTTCGCATGGATTTGTTGCTAAACCTTCTACATGGCATTGATTTGAAGCTAAATCATTGGTTTCGCATGGATTTGAAGCTAAACCATCGACATCGCATTGATTTGCTGTTAAATCATGTGTTTTGCATGGATTTGAATCTAAGCCTTCTACCTCGCATTGATTTTAATCAAAATCATGTGTTTCGCTTGGATTTCGAGCTAACTCGTTTGATTCTCCTGCATTTGAAGCTATATCACTTATATCGCAAGTATCTGAACCTAAATCCTTTGTTTTTCAAGGATTTGAAGCTAACTCGTTTGTTCCGTATGCAAGTGAAGCTATATCACTTATATCGCAAGTATCTGAACCTAAATCATTTGTTTCGCATGGATTTGAAGCTAAGCCTTCTACTTCGCATTGATTTGAAGCTAAATCATGTGTTTCGTATGGATTTGAAGCTAAACATTCTACATCGCATAGATTTGAAGCTTGCTCGTTTGTTCCGTTTGCATTTGAAGCTATATCACTTATATCGCAAGTATCTGAACCTAAATCATTTGTTTCGCATGGATTTGAAGCTAAGCCTTCTACTTCGCATTGATTTGAAGCAAAATCATGTGTATCGCATGGATTTTGAAGCTAACTCGTTTGATTCGTCTGCATTCGAAGCAATATCACTTATATCGCAAGTATCCGAAGCTAAATCATTTGTGTCGCATGGATTTGAAGCTAAACCTACTACATAGCATTGATTTGAAGCTCAATCATGTGTTTTGCATGGATTTGAAGCTAACTCGCATGTTTCCCCTGCATTTGAAGCTATGCCACTTATATCGCGAGTAACTGATGCTAAATCACTTGATTCGCATGGATTTGAAGCTAAACCTTCTACATCGAATTGATTTGCATCTAAATCATGTGTTTCGCATGGATTTGAAGCTAAACATTCTACATCGCATAGATTTGAAGCTTGCTCGTTTGTTCCGTCTGCATTCGAAACTATATCACTTATATCGCAAGTATCTGAAGCTAAATCATTGGTTTCGCATGGAGTTGTAGCTATACCTTCTACATCGCATTGATTTGCAGCTAAATCATGTGTTTCGCATGGGTTTGAAGCTAACTCGTTTGTTTTCCCTGCATTTGAAGCTATATCACTTATATCGCAATTATCTGATGCTAAATCATTTGTTTCGCATGGATTTGACGTTAAACCTTCTACATCGCATTGATTTGCAGCAAAATCATGTGTTTCGCTTGGATTTGAAGCTAACTCGTTTGTTTCGCATGCAGTTGAAGCTATATCACTTATATAGCAAGTATCCGAAGCTAAATCATTTGTGTCGCATGGATTTGAAGCTAAACCTACTACATAGCATTGATTTGAAGCTCAATCATGTGTTTTGCATGGATTTGAAGCTAACTCGCTTGTTTCCCCTGCATTTGAAGCTATGTCACTTATATCGCGAGTAACTGATGCTAAATCGCTTGATTCGCATGGATTTGAAGCTAAACCTTCTTCATCGCATTGATTTGCATCTAAATCATGTGTTTCGCATGGATTTGAAGCTAAACATTCTACATCGCATAGATTTGAAGCTTGCTCGTTTGTTCCGTCTGCATTTGAAACTATATCACTTATATCGCAAGTATCTGAAACTAAATCATTGGTTTCGCATAGATTTGTTGCTAAACCTTCTACACCGCATTGATTTGAAGCTAAATCATGTGTTTCGCATGGAGTTGTATCTAAACCTTCTACATCGCATTGATTTGCTTCTAAATCATTTGTTTCGAATGGATTTGAAGCTAACTCGTTTGTTTCCCCTGCATTTGAAGCTATATCACTTATATCGCAGGTTCATGTGCTAAATCATGTGTTTCGCTTTGACTTGAAGCTATACCTTCTACATCGCATTCATTTGCAGCTAAATCATGTGTTTTGCATGGGTTTGAAGCTAACTCGTTTGTTTCCCCTGCATTTGGAGCTATATCACTTATATCGCAAGTATCTGATGCTAAATCATTTGTTTCGCATGGATTTGACGCTAAACCTTCTACATCGCATTGATTTGCAGCTATATCATGTGTTTCGCATGGATTTGAAGCTAACTCGTTTGTATCCCCTGCATTTGAAGCTATATCACTTATATCGCAAGTATCTAATGCTAAATCATTTGTTTCGCATGGATTTTACGCTAAACTTTCTACATCGCATTGATTTGCAGCAAAATCATGTGTTTCGCATGGATTTGAAGCTAACTCGTTTGTTTCGCATGCAGTTGAAGCTATATCTCATATATCGCAAGTATCTGAAGCTAAATCATTGATTTCGCATGGATTTGAAGGTAAACCACCGACATCGCATTGATTTGCTGTTAAATCGTGTGTTTTGCATGGATTTGTATCTAAGCCTTCTACCTCGCATTGATTTTAATCAAAATCATGTGTTTCGCTTGGATTTCGAGCTAACTCGTTTGATTCTCCTGCATTTGAAGCTATATCACTTATATCGCAAGTATCTGAACCTAAATCCTTTGTTTTTCAAGGATTTGAAGCTAACTCGTTTGTTCCGCCTGCAAGTGAAGCTATATCACTTATATCGCAAGTATCTGAACCTAAATCATTTGTTTCGCATGGATTTGAAGCTAAGCCTTCTACTTCGCATTGATTTGAAGCTAAATCATGTGTATCGCATGGATTTTGAAGCTAACTCGTTTGATTCGTCTGCATTCGAAGCAATATCACTTATATCGCAAGTATCCAAAGCTAAATCATTTGTGTCGCATGGATTTGAAGCTAAACCTACTACATAGCATTGATTTGAAGCTCAATCATTTGTTTTGCATGGATTTGAAGCTAACTCGCTTGTTTCCCCTGCATTTGAAGCTATGTCACTTATATCGCGAGTAACTGATGCTAAATCACTTGATTCGCATGGATTTGAAGCTAAACCTTCTACATCACATTGATTTGCATCTAAATCATGTGTTTCGCATGGATTATAAGCTTAACATTCTACATCGCATAGATTTGAAGCTTGCTCGTTTGTTCCGTCTGCATTCGAAACTATATCACTTATATCGCAAGTATCTGAAGCTAAATCATTGGTTTCGCATGGAGTTGTAGCTAAACCTTCTACATCGCATTGATATGCTTCTAAATCATTTGTTTCGCATGGATTTGATGCTAACTCGTTTGTTTCCCCTGCATTTGAAGCTATATCACTTATATCGCAGGTTCATGTGCTAAATCATGTGTTTCGCTTTGACTTGAAGCTATACCTTCTACATCGCATTGATTTGCAGCTAAACCATGTGTTTCGCATGGGTTTGAAGCTAACTCGTTTGTTTCCCCTGCATTTGAAGCTATATCACTTATATCGCAAGTATCTCATGCTAAATCATTTGTTTCGCATGGATTTGACGCTAAACCTTCTACATCGCATTTATTTGCAGCAAAATCGTATGTTTCGCTTGGATTTGAAGCCAACTCGTTTGTTTCGCATGCAGTTGAAGCTATATCACCTATATCGCAAGTATCTGAAGCTAAATCATTGGTTTCGCATGGATTTGAAGCTAAACCATCGACATCGCATTGATTTGCTGTTAAATCATGTGTTTTGCATGGTTTAGAATCTAAGTCTACTACCTCGCATTGATTTTAATCAAAATCATGTGTTTCGCTTGGATTTCGAGCTAACTCGTTTGTTTCTCCTGCATTTGAAGCTATATCACAAATCGAATGTATGTGACCCTAAATCATTTGTTTCGCGTGGGTTTGAAGCTAAGCATTCTACATCGCATTGTTTTGCTGATAAATCATGTGTTTCGCATGGATTTGAAGCTAAACGTTCTAAATCGCATGAATTTTAAGCTCAATCATGTTTTCCGCTTGGATGTGAAGCTAACTCGTTTGTTTCGTCTGCACTTGAAGCAATATCACATATATCGCTAGTATCTGAAGCTAAATCATTGGTTCCGCATGGATTTGATGCTAAACCTTCTACATCGCATTGATTTGAAGCTATATCATGTGTTTCGCATGGAGTTGTAGCTAAACCTTCTACATCGCATTGATTTGCTTCTAAATCATTTGTTTCGCATGGATTTGAATCTTACTCGTTTGTTTCGTCTGCACTTGAAGCAATATCACTTATATCGCTAATATCTGAAGCGAAATCATTTGTTTCGCATGGATTTGAAGCTAAACCTTCTACATCGCATTGATTTGACGATAAATCATGTGTTTCGCTTGGATATGAAGTTAACTCGTTTGTTTCCCCTGCATTTGAAGCTATATCACTTATATCGCAGGTTCATGTGCTAAATCATGTGTTTCGCTTTGACTTGAAGCTATACCTTCTACATCGCATTCATTTGCAGCTAAATCATGTGTTTTGCATGGGTTTGAAGTTAACTCGTTTGTTTCCCCTGCATTTGAAGCTATATCACTTATATCGCAAGTATCTGATGCTAAATCATTTGTTTCGCATGGATTTGACGCTAAACCTTCTACATCGCATTGTTTTTCAGCTATATCATGTGTTTCGCATGGATTTGAAGCTAACTCGTTTGTATCCCCTGCATTTGAAGCTATATCACTTATATCGCAAGTATCTAATGCTAAATCATTTGTTTCGCATGGATTTTACGCTAAACTTTCTACATCGCATTGATTTGCATCTAAATCATGTGTTTCGCATGGATTTGAAGCTAAGCATTCTACATCGTATAGATTTGAACCTTGCTCGTTTGTTCCGTCTGCATTTGAAACTATATCACTTATATCGCAAGTATCTGAAGCTAAATCATGTGTTTCGCATGGATTTGCTGCTATCTCGTTTCTTTCCCCTGCATTTGAAGCAATATCACTTATATCGCATGTATCTGATGCAAAATCATTTGCGTCGCATGGATTTGAAGGTAACTTGTTTCGCCTGCATTTGAAGTTATATCACTTGTATCGCAAGTTTTTGAAGAAAAATCATTTTTTTCGCACGGATTTGAAGCTAAACCTTCTACATCGCATTGATTTGCAGTTCAATCATGTGCTTCGCATGGATTTGAAGCTAACTCGTTTGTTTCGTCTGCATTTGAAGCTATATCACTTACATCCCAAGTGTTTGCAGCTCAATCATTTGTTTCGCATGGATTTGAAGCTAAACCTTCATCGTCGCATGAATTTTAAGCTCAATCATGTGTTCCGCATGGATTTGAAGCTAACTCGTTTGTTTCGTCTGCACTTGAAGCAATATCAGATATATCGCTAGTATCTGAAGCTAAATCATTTGTTTCGCATGGATTTGAAGCTAAACCTTCATCGTAGCATTGATTTGCAGCTAAATCATGTGTTTCGCATGGATCTGAAGCTAACTAGTTTGTTTCGTCTGCATTTGAAGCTATGTCACTTATATCGTAAGTGTCTGAAGCTAAATCATTTGTGTCGCATGCATTTGAAGCTAAACTTGCCACACAGCATTGATTTGAAGCTTAATCATGTGTTTTGCATGGTATTGAGGCTAACTCGTTTGTTTACCCTGCATTTGAAGCTATATCACTTATATCGCAAGTATCTCAAGCTAAATCATTGGTTTCGAATGGATTTGAAGCTAAACATTCTACATCGCATTGATTTGCTTCTAAATCATGTGTTTCGCATGGATTTGCAGGTAACTCGTTCGTTTCACCTGCATTTGATGCTTTATCACTTATATCGCAAGTATCTGAAGCTAAATCATTTGTTTCGCATGGATTAGAAGCTAAACCTTCTACATCGCATTGATTTGCA
The DNA here is from genome assembly GCF_051020955.1 of Megalopta genalis. Classification (NCBI taxonomy): domain Eukaryota; kingdom Metazoa; phylum Arthropoda; class Insecta; order Hymenoptera; family Halictidae; genus Megalopta; species Megalopta genalis. The sequence goes on along the minus strand of NW_027476256.1, from coordinate 177,619 downwards.
GCTAAATCATGTGTTTCGCATGGATTTGATGCTAACTCGTTTGTTTCGTCTCCATATGAAGCTATATCACTTATATCCCAACCATCTGAAGCTAAATCATTTGTGTCGCATGGATTTGTAGCTGAACCTTCTACTTCGCATTGATTTGAAGCTAAATCGTTTGTTTCGCATCGATTTGGAGCTAACTCGTTTGGTTCACCTGCATTTGAAGCTATATCACAAATCGAAAGTATGTGACCTTAAATCATTTGTTTCGCGTGGGTTTGAAGCTAAGCATTCTACATCGCATTGATTTACTGTTAAATCATGTGTTTCGCATGGATTTGAAGCTAACTCGTTTGATTCGTCTCCATTTGAAGCTATATCACTTATATCCCAAGTATCTGAAGCTTAATCATTTGTGTCGCGTGGATTTGAAGCTGAACCTTCTACATAGCATTGATTTGAAGCTCAATCATGTGTTTTGCATGGACTTGCTGCAAACTCGTTGGTTTCCCCTGCATTTGAAGCTATATCACATATATCGCATGTATCTGATGCAAAATCATTAGTGTCGCATGGATTTGAAGGTTACTTGGTTCGCCTGCATTTGAAGCTACATCACTTGTATCGCAAGTATTTGAAGAAAAATCATTTTTTTCGCATGGATTTGAAGCTAAACCTACTACATCGCATTGATTTGCAGTTAAATCATGTCTTTCGCATGGATTTGAAGCTAACTCGTTTGTTTCGTCTGCATTTGAAGCTACGTCACTTATATCGCAAGTATCTGATGCTAAATCATTTGTGTCGCGTGGATTTGAAGCAAAACCTTCTACATCGCATTGATTTGCAGCTAAATCATGTGTTTCGCACGAATTTGAAGCTAATAGATGTGTTTCGCATTAATTTTAAGCTAAATCATGTGTTACGTATGGAATTGATGTTAACTGGTCTGTTTCTCCTGCATATGATGCTATATCACAAATCGAATGTATGTGACCCTAAATAATTTGCTTCGCGTGGGTTTGAATCTAAGCATTCTACATCGCATTGATTTTCTGCTAAATCATGTGTTTCGCATGGATTTGAAGCTAACTCGTTTGTTTCCCCTGCATTTAAAGCTATATCACAAATCGAAAGTATGTGACTCTAAATCATTTGTTTCGCGTGGGTTTGAAGCTAAGCATTCTACATCGCATTCATTTGCTGCTAAATCATGTGTTTTGCACGGATTTGAAGCTAACTCGTTTGTTTCTCATGCAGTTGAAGCTATATCACATATATCGCAAGTATCTGAAGCTAAATCATTGGTTTCGCATGGATTTGAAGCTAAACCTTCGACATCGCATTGATTTGCTGTTAAATCATGTGTTTTGCATGGATTTGAAGCTAACTCGTTTGTTTCCCTTGCATTTGAAGCTATATCACTTATATCGCAATTATCTGATGCTAAATCATTAGTTTCGCAAGGATTTGAAGCTAAACCTTCTACATCGCATTGATTTGACGATAAATCATGTGTTCGCTTGGATATGAAGCTAACTCGTTTGTTTCGCCTGCAGTTGAATCTATATCACTTATATCGCAAGTATTTGAAGCTAAATCATTTGTTCCGCATGGAGTAGAAGCTAAGCCTTCTACTTCGCATTGATTTGAAGCTAAATCGTTTGTTTCGCATGGATTTGGAGCTAACTCGTTTGTTTCTCCTGCATTTGAAGCTATATCACGAATCGAATGTATCTGATCCTAAATCATTTGTTTCGCATTGATTTGAAGCAAAACCTTCTACATCGCATTGATTTGCAGCTAAATCATGTGTTTCGCACTAATTTGAAGCTAATAGATGTGTTTCGCATTAATTTTAAGCTAAATCATGTGTTACGTATGGAATTGAAGCTAACTGGTTTGTTTCGCCTGCATTTGAAGCTATATAGCCTATATCCCAACTGTTTGAATCTCAATCATTTGTTCCGCATGGATTAGAAACTAAGCCTTCTACTTCGCATTGATTTGAAGCTAAATCCTTTGTTTCGCATGGATTTGGAGCTAACTCGTTTGTTTCTCCTGCATTTGAAGCTATATCACAAGTCGAACGTATGTGACCCTAAATCTTTTATTTCGCGTGGGTTTGAAGCTAAGCATTCAACATCGCATTGATTTGCTGCTAAATCATGTGTTTTACATGGATTTGAAGCTAAGCATTCTACATCGCATAGATTTGAAGCTTGCTCGTTTGTTCCGTCTGCATTTGAAACTATATCACTTATATCGCAAGTATCTGAAGCTAAATCATTTGTGTCGCATGGATTTGAAGCTAAACCTACTACATAGCATTGATTTGAAGCTCAATCATGTGTTTTGTATGGATTTGAAGCTAACTCGTTTGTTTCCCCTGCATTTGAAGCTATGTCACTTATATCGCGAGTAACTGATTCTAAATCACTTGATTCGCATGGATTTGAAGCTAATCCTTCTACATCGCATTGATTTGCATCTAAATCATGTGTTTCGCATGGATTTGAAGCTAAGCATTCTACATCGTATAGATTTGAACCTTGCTCGTTTGTTCCGTCTGCATTTGAAACTATATCACTTATATCGCAAGTATCTGAAGCTAAATCATGTGTTTCGCATGGATTTGCTGCTATCTCGTTTCTTTCCCCTGCATTTGAAGCAATATCACTTATATCGCATGTATCTGATGCAAAATCATTTGCGTCGCATGGCTTTGAAGGTAACTTGTTTCGCCTGCATTTGAAGTTATATCACTTGTATCGCAAGTTTTTGAAGAAAAATCATTTTTTTCGCACGGATTTGAAGCTAAACCTTCTACATCGCATTGATTTGCAGTTCAATCATGTGCTTCGCATGGATTTGAAGCTAACTCGTTTATTTCGTCTGCATTTGAAGCTATATCACTTACATCCCAAGTGTTTGCAGCTCAATCATTTGTTTCGCATGGATTTGAAGCTAAACCTTCATCGTCGCATGAATTTTAAGCTCAATCATGTGTTCCGCATGGATTTGAAGCTAACTCGTTTGTTTCGTCTGCACTTGAAGCAATATCACATATATCGCTAGTATCTGAAGCTAAATCATTTGTTTCGCATGGATTTGAAGCTAAACCTTCATCGTAGCATTGATTTGCAGCTAAATCATGTGTTTCGCATGGATCTGAAGCTAACTAGTTTGTTTCGTCTGCATTTGAAGCTATGTCACTTATATCGCAAGTGTCTGAAGCTAAATCATTTGTGTCGCATGCATTTGAAGCTAAACTTGCCACACAGCATTGATTTGAAGCTTAATCATGTGTTTTGCATGGTATTGAGGCTAACTCGTTTGTTTACCCTGCATTTGAAGCTACATCACTTATATCGCAAGTATCTCAAGCTAAATCATTGGTTTCGAATGGATTTGAAGCTAAACATTCTACATCGCATTGATTTGCTTCTAAATCATGTGTTTCGCATGGATTTGCAGGTAACTCGTTCGTTTCACCTGCATTTGATGCTTTATCACTTATATCGCAAGTATCTGAAGCTAAATCATTTGTTTCGCATGGATTAGAAGCTAAACCTTCTACATCGCATTGATTTGCAGCTAAATCATGTGTTTCGCATGGATTTGATGCTAACTCGTTTGTTTCGTCTCCATATGAAGCTATATCACTTATATCCCAAACATCTGAAGCTAAATCATTTGTGTCGCATGGATTTGTAGCTGAACCTTCTACGTAGCATGGATTTGAAGCTTAATCATGTGTTTTGCATGGATTTGAAGCTAGCTCGTTTGTTTCGTCTTCATTTGAAACTATATAATTTATATCGCAATGATTTGAAGCCAAATCATTTGTGTCGCATGGATTTGAAACTAAACCTTCTACATCGCATTGATTTGCAGCTAAATCCTGTGTTTCGCATGGATTTGAAGCGTACTCGTCTTTTTCGTCTGCATTTGAAGCTATATCTCTTATATCCCGAGTGTTTGAAGCTAAATCAGTTGTTTCGCCTGGTTTCGAAGCTAAACCTTCTACATCGCATTGATTTGAAGCTAAATCAAGTGTTTCGCTTGTATATGAAGCTAACTCGTTTGTTTCGCCTGCAGTTGAATCTATATCACTTATGTCGCAAGTATTTGAAGCTACATCATTTGTTCCGCATGGATTAGAAGCTAAGTCTTCTACTCCGCATTGATTTGAAGCTAAATCGTTTGTTTCGCATGGATTTGAAGCAAACTCGTTTGTTTCGTCTGCATTTGAAGCTATGTCACTTATATCGCAAGTATCTGAAGCGAAATCAGTTGTGTCGCATGCATTTGAAGCTAAACTTGCCACACAGCATTGATTTGAAGCTTAATCATGTGTTTTGCATGGTATTGAGGCTAACTCTTTTGTTTCCCCTGCATTTGAAGCTATATCACTTATATCGCAAGTATCTGAAGCTAAATCATTTGTTTCGTCTGCATTTGAAGCTATATCACTTATATCCCAAGTGTTTGCAGCTCAATCATTTGTTTCGCATGGATTTGAAGCTAAACCTTCTAAATCGCATGAATTTTAAGCTCAATCATGTTTTCCGCATGGATTTGGAAATAACTCGTTTGTTTCGCCAGCATTTGAAGCTATATAGCCTATATCCCAAGTGTTTGAAGCTCAATCATTTGTTTCGCATGGATTTGAATCTAACTCGTTTGTTGCGCATGCCGATGGATCTAAATAACGTATATCACAAGTATTTGTAGCTAAACCATTTGTTCCGTATGGATTTGAAGCTATTCCTTCTACTTCGGATTGATTTGTAGCTACATCATTTGTTTCGCATGGATTTGAAGCTAACTCGTTTGTTTCGCACGCAGTTGCAGCTATATCACCAATATCCCAAGTGTTTGAAGCTCAATCATTTGTTTCGCATAGATATGAAGCTAAACCTTGTACATCGCATTGATTTGATGCTAAACATTGTGTACCGTATGGATTTGAAGCTAAACCTTCTACATCGCACTGATTTGCAGCTAAATCATGAGTTTCGCATGGATTTGAAGCTAACTCGTTCGTTTCGCCTGCATTTGATGCTATATCACTCATATAGCAAGTATCTGATGCTAAATCATTTGATTCTCATGGATTTGAATCTAAACCTTCTACATCGCATTGATTTGCAGCTACATCATGTGTTTCGAATGGATTTTTAAGCTAACTCGTTTGTTTCGTTTGCATTTGAAGCTATATCACATTTATCGCAAGTATCTGAAACTAAATCATTTGTGTCACATTGATTTGAAGTTAAACCTTCTACATCGCATTGATGTGAAGCTAAACCGTCAACATCGCATTGATTTGAAGCTAAATCATTTGTTTCGGATGGATTTGAAGCTAACTCGTTTGTTTCCCCTGCATTTGAATCTATATCACTTTTACCGCAAGTATCTGAAGCTAAACCATTTGCGTCGCATTGATTTGAAGTTAAACCTTCTACATCGCATTGATGTGAAGCTAAACCGTCTACATCGCATTGATTTGAAGCTTAATCATGTGTATCGCATGGATTTTGAAGCTAAACCTTCTACATCGCATTGATTTGCTGCTAAATCATGTGTTTCGCATGGATTTGAAACTAACTCTTTTGTTGCGCATGCTGATGAATCTAAATAACGTATATCACAAGTATTTGTAGCTAAACCATTTGTTCCGTATGGATTTGAAGCTATTCCTTATACTTCGAATTGATTTGTGGCTACATCATTTGTTTCGCATGCATTTGAAGCTAACTCGTTTGTTTCGCATGCAGTTGCATCTATATCACCTATATCCCAAGTGTTTGAAGCTCAATCATTTGTTTCGCATAGATTTGAAGGTAAACCTTCTACATCGCATTAATTTGATGCTAAACCTTGTGTACCGCATGGATTTGAAGCTAAACCTTCTACATCGCATTGATTTGCAGCTAAATCATGTGTTTCGAATGGATTTTGAAGCTAACTCGTTTGATTCGTCTGCATTTGAAGCTATATCACCTATATCCCAAGTGTTTGAAGCTCAATCATTTGTTTCGCATAGATATGAAGCTAAACCTTCTACATCGCATTGATATGCAGCTAAATCATGTGTTTCGCATGGATTTGAAGCTAACTCGTTCGTTTCGCCTGCATTTGATTCTATATCACTCATATCGCAAGTATTTGAAGCTAAATCATTTGTTTCGCTTGGATATGAAGCTAACTCGTTTATTTACTCTGCATTTGAAGCTACATCACTTATATCGCAAGTATCTGAAGCTAGATCATTTGCGTCGCATGGATTTGAACCTAAACCTTCTACATAGCATTGATTTGAAGCTTAAGCATGTGTTTTGCATGGATTTGATGCTAACTCGTTTGCTTCCACTCCATTTGAAGCTGTTTCAGTTATATCGCAAGTATCTGATGCTAAATCATTTGTTTCGCATGGAATTAAAGCTAAACAACCTTCCACATCGCATTGATTTGAAGCTTAATCATGTGTTTCGCAAGGACATGAAGCTAACTCGTTTGTTTCGTCTGCATTTGAAGCTATATCACTTATATCGCAAGTATCTGAAGCTAAATCATTTGTGTCGCATGGATTTGAAGCTAAACCTTCTACATCGCATTGATTTGCAGCAAAATCATGTGTTTCGCATGGAATTGAAACTAACTCGGTTGTTTCGTCAGCATTTGAAGCTATATCACTTATATCGCAAGTATCTCAACCTAAATCATTTGTGTCGAATGGATTTGAAGCTAAACCTTCTACATCGAATAGATTTGCAGCTAACACGATTGTTTCTTCTTCATTTGAAGCTACATCACTTATATCGGAAGTATTTGAGGAAAAATCATGTGTTTTGCATGGATTTGAAACTATCTCGTTTGTTTCTCCTGCATTTGAAGCTATATCACTTATATCGTATGTATCTGAAGCTAAATCATTTGTTTCGCATGGATTTGAAGCTAACTCGTTTGTTTCGTCTGCATTTGAAGCTATATCACATACATCCCAAGTGTTTGAAGCTCATTCATTTGCTTCGCTTCTATTTGAAGCTAATCCTTCTACATCGCATTGATTTGAAGCTAAAACATGTGCCTTGCTTGGATTTAAAGCTAACTCGTTTGTTTCGCCAGCATTTAGAGCTATTTCACTTAAATCGCAAGTATCTGAAGCTAAATCATTTGTTTCGCATGGATTTGAATCTAAACCTTCTACTTCGCATCGAGCTGATGCTAAATGATGTGTATCGCATGGATTTTGAAGCTAACTCGTTTGTTTCGTCTGCATTTGAAGCTATATCACTTATATCCCAAGTGTTTGAAGCTAATTCATTTGTTTCGCATGGATTTGAAGCTAAACCTTCGACATCGCAATGATTTGGAGCTAAATCATGTGTTTCGCTTGGATTTGAAGCTAAACCTTCTACATCGTATTGATTTGAAGCTAAATCATGTGTTTCGTTTGGATTTGAAGCTAACTCGTTTGTTTCCCCTGCATTTGAACCTATATCACTTATATCGCAAGTATCTGATGCTAAATCATTTCTTACGCATTGATTTGAAGCTAAACCTTCTACATCGCATTGATTTGCAGCTAAATCATGTGTTTCGCATGAATTTGAAGTTAACTCGTTTGTTTCGCCTGCAGTTGAAGCTATATCACCTATATCCGAAGTGTTTGAAGCTCAATCAATTGTTCCGCATCGATTTGAAGCTAAGCCTTCTACTTCGCATTGATTTGAAACTAAATCAAGTGGAACGCATGGATTTTGAAGCTAACTCGATTGATTCGTATGGATTTGATGCTATATCACTTATATCGCAAGTATTTGAGCTAAATCATTTGTGTCGCATGGATTTGAAGCTAAACCTTCTACATCGTATTGATTTGAAGCTAAATCATGTGTTTCGTTTGGATTTGAAGCTAACTCGTTTGTTTGCCCTGCATTTGAACCTATATCACTTATATCGCAAGTATCTGATGCTAAATCATTTCTTACGCATTGATTTGAAGCTAAACCTTCTACATCGCATTGATTTGCAGCAAAATCATGTGTTTCGCATGGATTTGAAACTAACTCGGTTGTTTCGTCAGCATTTGGAGCTATATCACTTATATCGCAAGTATTTCAAGCTAAATCATTTGTGTCGAATGGATTTGAAGCTAAACCTGCTACATAGCATTGATTTGAAGCTTAATCATGTGTTTTGCATGTATTTGAAGCTAACTCGTTTGTTTCGTCTGCATTCGAAGCTATATCACGTATATCCCAAGTGCTTGAAGCTAAATCTTTTGTTTCGCGTTGATTTGAAGTTAAACCTTCTACATCGCATTGATTTGAAGCTGAATCATGTGATTCGCTTGAATTTGAAGCTAACTCGTTTGTTTCCCCTGCATTTGAAGCTACATCACATATATCGCATGTATCTGATGCTAAATCATTTGTTACGCATGGATTTGAAGCTATACCTTCTACATCGCATTGATTTGCATCTAAATCTTGTGTTTCGCAAGGATATGAAGCTAACTCGTTTGTTTCGTCTGCATTTGAAGATAGATCACTTATATGGCAAGCATCTGAAGCCAAATCATTGGTTTCGCATGGATTTGAAGCTAAACCTTCTACATCGAATAGATTTGAAGCTAACTCGTTTGTTTCACCTGCATTTGAACCTATATCACTTATATCACATGTATCTGATGCTAAATTTTTTGTGTCGCATGGATTTGAAGCTAAACATACTACATCGCATTGGTTTGAAGGTAAACCTTCTACATTGCATTTATTTGAAGCTAAATTATCTGTTTCGCATGGAATTGAAGCTAACTGGTTTTTTTCGCCTGCATTTGAAGCTATATCGATTGTATCGCAAGTATTTGAAGAAAAATCATTTGTTCCACATGGATTTGAATCTAAGCCTTCTACTTCGCATTGATTTGAAGCTAAATCATGTGTTCCGCATGGATTTGAAGATAACTCGTTTGTTTCGCATGCAGTTGAAGCTATATCACTTATATCACAAGTATTTGAAGCTAAACCAATAGTTTCTCATGGATTTGAAGCTAAGCCTTCTACTTGGCATTGATTTCAAGCTGAGTCATTTCTTTCGCTTGAATTTGAAGCTAACACGTTTGTTTCACATGCAGTTGAAGCTAAATCATGTATATCACAAGTACTTATATCTAAACCATATGTTTCGCATGAATTTGAAGCTAAGCGTACCAGTTCGCATTGAATTGTAGCTAAATCATGTGTTCCGCATGGGTTGAAGCTAAATCATGTATGTCACACGTATTTGAAGCTTAACCATTTGTTTCGCATGAATATTAAGCTGAACCATGTGTTTCGACTGAATTTGAAGCTAAATCATGTGTTTCGCATGGATTTGAAGTTAACTCGTTTGTGTCGTCTGCATTTGAAGCTAAATCATGTATATCACAAGTACTTGAAGCTAAACGATTTATTTCGCATGGATTCGAAGATAAGCCATCTACTTCGCATTGATTTGAAGCTAAATCATGTGTTGCGCATGGATATGAAGCTAAATCATGTATAAAACAAGTATTTGAAGCTAAATCATGTATAAAACAAGCATTTGAAGCTAAACCATTTGATTCGCATGGGTTTGAAGCTAAGCCTTCCACTTCGCTTTGATTTGAAGCTAAATCATGTGTTTCGCATTCATTTGAAGCTAACTCGTTTGCTTCGCATGCAGTTAAAGCTAAATCATGTATATCACAAGTATTTGAAGCTGGACCATTTGTTTCGCATGAATATTAAGCTTAACCATGTGTTTCGCATTGATTTGAAGCTGAATCCTGTGTTTCGCTTGAATTCGAATCTAACACGTTTGTTTCACATGCAGTTGAATCTAAATCATGTATATCACAAGTATTTGAAGCTAAAGCATTTGATTCGCATGGGTTTGAAGCTAAGCCTTCTACTTCGCATTGATTTAAAGCTGAATCCTGTGATCCGCATGGATTTGAAGCTAACTCGTTTGTTTCGCATGCGATTGAAGCTAAATCATGCATATCTCAAGTATTCGAAGCTGAACCATTTGTTTCGCATGGATTTGAAGCTAAACCGTTTCTTTCGCCTGGATTTGAAGCTGAATTATGTATGTCACAAGTATTGGAAGATAAACCACTTGTTTGCATGAATATTATGCTAAACCATGTGTTTCGAATGAATTTGAAACTAAATCCTGTGTTTCGAATGGATTTGAAGCTAACTCGTTTGTTTCGCCTGCATTTGAAGCTAAATCATGTATATCGCAAATATTTGAAGCTAAACCATTTGTTTCGCACTGATTTGAAGCTAAGACTTCTACTTCGCATTGATTTGAAGTTAAATCATGTGTTTGGCATCGATTTGAAGCTAACTCGTTTGTTTCGTCAGCATTTGAAGCTAAATCATGTATACCACAAGTATTTGAAGCTAAACCATTTGATTCGCTTGGATTTGAAGCCAAGCCTTCAACTTCTTATTGATTTGATGCTGAATCATTTCTTTCGCTCGAATTTGAAGCTATCACGTTTGTTTCACATGCAGTTGAAGCTAAATCATGTATATCACAAGTATTTGAAGCTAAACGATTTATTTCGCATGGATTCGAAGATAAGCCTTTTACTTCGCATTGATTTGAAGCTACATCATGTGTTCCGCATGGATTTGAAGATAACTCGTTTGTTTCGCCTGCATTTGAATCTAAATCTTGTATATCACAATTATTTGAATCTAAAGCATTTGCTTCGCATTGATTTGAAGCTAAGCATTCTACTTCGCATTCATTTGAAGCTGAATCATTTCTTTCGCTTGAATTTGAAGCTAACACGTTTGTTTCACATGCAGTTGAAGGTAAATCATGTATATCACAAGTATTTGAAGCCAAAGCATTCGATTCGCATGGGTTTGAAGCTAAGCCTTCTACTTCGCATTGATTTGAAACTGAATCCTGTGATTCGCATGGATGTGAAGCTAACTCGTTTGTTTCGCAAGCATTTGAATCTAAATCATGTATATCACAATTATTTGAATCTAAAGCATTTCCTTCGCATTGATTTGAAGATAAGCCTTCTACATCTCATTGATTTGAAGCTGAATCCTGTGAAACGCATGGATTTGAAGATAACTCGTTTGTTTCGCATGCAGTTGAATTTATATCACTTATATCACAAGTATTTGAAGCTGAACCATTTGTTTCGCATGGATTTGAAGCTAAGCCTTCTACTTCGCATTGGTTTGAACCTAAATCATTTGTTTCGAATGGATTGGAAACTAAGCCTTCTACTTCGCATTGATTTGAAGCTTAATCATGTGTATCGCATGGATTTTGAAGCTAAACCTTCTACATCGCATTGTTTTGCAGCTAAATCATGTGTTTCGCATGGATTTGAAACTAACTCGTTTGATTCGTCTGCATTTGAAGCTATATCACTTCTATCCCAAGTGTTTGACGCTGAACCATTTGTTTCCCATGGATTTGAATCTAAAGCTTCTACACTGCAATGATTTGCAGCTAAATCATTTGTTTCGCATGGATTTGCAGCTAAACCTTCTACATCGCACTGATTTGAACCTAAATCATTTGTTTCGAATGGATTTGAAACTAAGTCTTCTACTTCGCTTTGATTTGAAGCTTAATCTTGTGTATCGCATGGATTTTGAAGCTAAACCTTCTACATCGCATTGATTTGCTGCGAAATCATGTGTTTCCCATGGATTTGAAACTAACTCTCTTGTTGCGCATGCTGATGAACCTAAATAACGTATATCACAAGTATTTGTAGCTAAACCATTTGTTCCGTAAGGATTTGAAGTTATTCTTTCCACTTCGAATTGATTTGTAGCTAAATCATTTGTTCGCATGGATTTTAAGCTAACTCGTTTGTTTCGAATACAGTTGCAGCTATATCACCTATATCACAAGTGTTCGTAGCTCAATCATTTGTTTCGCATAGATATGAAGCTAAACAATGTACATCGCATTGATTTGATGCTAAACATTATGTACCGCTTGGATTTGAATCTAAGCCTTCTACATCGCATTGATTTGCAGCTAAATCATGTGTTTCGAATGGATTTTGAAGCTGACTCGTTTGATTCGTCTGCATTTGAAGCTATATCACGTATATCCCAAGTGCTTGAAGCTAAATCTTTTGTTTCGCGTTGATTTGAAGTTAAACCTTCTACATCGCATTGATTTGAAGCTGAATCATGTGATTCGCTTGAATTTGAAGCTAACTCGTTTGTTTCCCCTGCATTTGAAGCTACATCACATATATCGCATGTATCTGATGCTAAATCATTTGTTACGCATGGATTTGAAGCTATACCTTCTACATCACATTGATTTGCATCTAAATCTTGTGTTTCGCAAGGATATGAAGCTAACTCGTTTGTTTCGTCTGCATTTGAAGATAGATCACTTATATGGCAAGCATCTGAAGCCAAATCATTGGTTTCGCATGGATTTGAAGATAAACCTTCTACATCGAATAGATTTGAAGCTAACTCGTTTGTTTCGTCTTCAAATGAAGCTATATCACTTATATCGCAAGTATTTGAGGAAAAATCATGTGTTTTGCATGGATTTGAAACTAGCTCGTTTGTTTCTCCTGCATTTGAAGCTATATCACTTATATCGCAACTATCTGAAGCTAAATCATTTGTTTCGCATGGATTTGAAGCTAACTCGTTTGTTTCGTCTGCATTTGAAGGTATATCACATATATCCCAAGTGTTTGAAGCTCAATCATTTGCTTCGCTTCTATTTGATGCTAATCCTTCTAAATCGCATTGATTTGAAGCTAAATCATGTGCCTTGCTTGGATTTAAAGCTAACTCGTTTGTTTAGCCAGCATTTAGAGCTATATCACTTAAATCGCAAGTATCTGAAGCTAAATCATTTGTTTCGCATGGATTTGAATCTAAACCTTCTACTTCGCATCGAGCTGATGCTAAATGATGTGTATCGTATGGATTTTGAAGCTAACTCGTTTGTTTCGTCTGCATTTGAAGTTATATCACTTATATACCAATTGTTGGAAGCTAAATCATTTGTTTCGCATGGATTCGAAGCAAAACCTTCTACATCGTAAAGATTTGGAGCTAAATCATGTGTTTCGCTTGGATTTGAATCTAAACCTTCTACATCGCATTGATTTGAAGCTAAATCATGTGATTCGCTTGAATTTGAAGCTAACTCGTTTGTTTCCCCTGCATTTGAAGCTACGTCACATTTATCGCAAGTATCTGATGCTAAATCATTTGTTTCGCATGGATTTGAAGTTAACTCGTTTGATTCGTCTGCATTTGAAGCTATATCACCTATATCCCAAGTGTTTGAAGCTCAATCATTTATTTCTCATAGATATGAAGCTAAACCTTCTACATCGCATTGATTTGATGCTAAACCTTGTGCACCGCATGGATTTCAATCTAAACCTTCTACATCGCATAGATTTGAAGCTAGCTCGTTTGCTTCTTCTGCATTTGAAGCTATATCACTTACACTACAAGGATTTGAAGAAAAATCATGTGTTTCGCATGGATTTGAAGCTAAACCTTCTACATCGCATTTATTTGTAGCTACATCATTTGTTTCGCATGGATTTGAAGCAAACTCGTTTGTTTCGCATGCAGTTGCATCTATATCACCTATATCCCAAGTGTTTGAAGCTAAATCATTTGTTGCGCATAGATATGAAGCTAATCCTTCTACATCGCATTAATTTGATGCTAAAACTTATGTTCCGCATGGATTTCAATCTAAACCTTCTACATCGCATTGATTTGCAGCTAAATCATATGTTTCGAATGGATTTTGAAGCTAACTCGTTTGATTCGTCTGCATTTGAAGCTATATCACTTATATCCCAAGTGTTTGAAGCTAAATCATTTGTTTCGCAAGGATTTGAAGCTAAACCTTCTACATCGCATTGATGTGATGCTAAACCTTGTGTACCGCATGGATTTCAATCTAAAGCTTCTACATCGCATTGATTTGCAGCTAAATCATGTGTTTCGAATGGATTTTGAAGCTAACCCGTTTGATTCGTCTGCATTTGAAGCTATATCACTTACATCCCAAGTGTTTGAAGCTAAATCATTTGTTTCGCATAGATATGAAGCTAAACCTTCTACATCGCATTAATTTGATGCTAAACCTTATGTTCCGCATGGATTTCAATCTAAACCTTCTACATCGCATTGATTTGCAGCTAAATCATGTGTTCCGAATGGATTTTGAAGCTAACTCGTTTGATTCGTCTGCATTTGAAGCTATATCACTTATATCCCAAGTGTTTGAAGCTAAATCATTTGTTTCGAATGGATTTGAAGCTAACTCGTTTGTTTCGGATGCAGTTGCAACTATATCACCTATATCCCAAGTATTTGAAACAAAATCATTTGTTTCGCATAGATATGAAGCTAAACCTACTACATCGCATTAATTTGATGCTAAACCTTGTGTACCGCATGGATTTGAATCTAAAGCTTCTACATCGCATTGATTTGCAATTAAATCATGTGTTTCGAATGGATATTGATGCTAACTCGTTTGATTCGTCTGCATTTGAAGCTATATCACTTATATCCCAAGTGTTTGAAGCTAAATCATTTGTTTCGCATGGATTTGAAGCTAAACCTTCTACGTCGCACTGATTTGCAGCTAAATCATGTGTTTTGCATGGATTTGAAGCTAACTCGTTTGTTTCGTCTGCATTTGAAGCTATATCACGTATATACCAAGTGCTTGAAGCTAAATCTTTTGTTTCGCGTTGATTTGAAGTTAAACCTTCTACATCGCATTGATTTGCATCTAAATCTTGTGTTTCGCAAGGATATGAAGCTAACTCGTTTGTTTCGTCTGCATTTGAAGCTAGATCACTTATATGGCAAGCATCTGAAGCCAAATCATTGGTTTCGCATGGATTTGAAACTAGCTCGTTTGTTTCTCCTGCATTTGAAGCTATATCACTTATATCGCAAGTATCTGAAGCTAAATCATTTGTTTCGCATGGATTTGATGCTAACTCGTTTGTTTCGTCTGCATTTGAAGCTATATCACATATATCCCAAGTGTTTGAAGCTCAATCATTTGCTTCGCTTCAATTTGAAGCTAATCCTTCTACATCGCATTGATTTGAAGCTAAATCATGTGCCTTGCTTGGATTTAAAGCTAACTCGTTTGTTTAGGCAGCATTTAGAGCTTTATCACTTAGATCGCAAGTATCTGAAGCTAAATCATTTGTTTTGCATGGATTTGAATCTAAACCTTCTACTTCGCATCGAGCTGATGCTAAATGATGTGTATCGTATGGATTTTGAAGCTAACTCGTTTGTTTCGTCTGCATTTGAAGTTATATCACTTATATACCAATTGTTTGAAGCTAATTCATTTGTTTCGCATGGATTTGAAGCTAAACCTTCTACATCGCAATGATTTGGAGCTAAATCATGTGTTTTGCTTGGATTTGGAGCTAAACCTTCTACATCGTATTGATTTGCAGCTAAATCATGTGTTTCGCATGGATTTGAAGTTAACTCGTTTGTTTCGCCTGCAGTTGAAGCTATATCACCTATATCCGAAGTGTTTGAAGCTCAATCAATTGTTCCGCATCGATTTGAAGCTATGCCTTCTACTTCGCATTGATTTGAAGCTAAATCAAGTGGAACGCATGGATTTTGAAGCTAACTCGATTGATTCGTATGCATTTGATGCTATATCACTTATATCGCAAGTATTTGAGCTAAATCATTTGTGTCGCATGGATTTGAAGCTAAACCTTCAACATCGCATTGATTTGCAGCTATATCATGTGTTTCGCATGGATTTGAAGCTAACTCGTTTGTTTCCCCTGCATTTGCAGCTATATCACTTATATCGCAAGTATCTGATGCTAAATCATTTGTTACGCATGGATTTGAAGCTAAACCTTCTACATCGCATTAATTTGCAGCTAAATCCTGTGTTTCGCATGGATTTGGAGCTAACTCGTTTGTTTCTCCTGCATTTGAAGCTATATCACAAATCGAATGTATGTGATCCTAAATCATTTGTTTCGCGTGGGTTTGAAGCTAAGCATTCTACATCGCATTGATTTGCTGCTAAATCATGTGTTTCGCATGGATTTGAAGCTAACTCGTTTGTTTCGTCTGCACTTGATGCAATATCACATATATCGCTAGTATCTGAAGCTAAATCATTTGTTTCGCATGGATTTGAAGCTAAACCTTCAACATCGCATTGATTTGCAGCTATATCATGTGTTTCGCATGGATTTGAAGCTAACTCGTTTGTTTCCCCTGCATTTGCAGCTATATCACTTATATCGCAAGTATCTGATGCTAAATCATTTGTTACGCATGGATTTGAAGCTAAACCTTCTACATCGCATTAATTTGCAGATAAATCCTGTGTTTCGCATGGATTTGGAGCTAACTCGTTTGTTTCTCCTGCATTTGAAGCTATATCACAAATCGAATGTATGTGATCCTAAATCATTTGTTTCGCGTGGGTTTGAAGCTAAGCATTCTACATCGCATTGATTTGCTGCTAAATCATGTGTTTCGCATGGATTTGAATCTAACTCGTTTGTTTCGTCTGCACTTGAAGCAATATCACATATATCGCTAGTATCTGAAGCTAAATCATTTGTTTCGCATGGATTTGAAGCTAAACCTTCAACATCGCATTGATTTGCAGCTATATCATGTGTTTCGCATGGATTTGTAGCTTACTCGTTTGTTTCCCCTGCATTTGCAGCTATATCACTTATATCGCAAGTATCTGATGCTAAATCATTTGTTTCGCATGGATTTGATGCTAAACCTTCTACATCGCATGATTTGCAGCAAAATCATGTGTTTCGCTTGGATTTGAAGCTAACTCGTTTGTTTCGCATGCAGTTGAAGCTATATCACATATATCGTAAGTATCTGAAGCTAAATCATTGGTTTCGCATGGATTTGAAGCTAAACATTCTACATCGCATTGATTTGCTGTTAAATCATGTGTTTTGCATGGATTTGAAGCTAACTCGTTTGTTTCCCTTGCATTTGAAGCAATATCACTTATATCGCAATTATCTAATGCTAATTCATTAGTTTCGCATGGATTTGAAGCAAAACCTTCTACATCGCATTGATTTGCAGCTAAATCATGTGTTTCGCACGAATTTGAAGCTAATAGATGTGTTTCGCATTAATTCTAAGCTAAATCTTGTGTTACTTATGGAATTGAAGCTAACTGGTTTGTTTCGCCAGCATTTGGAGCTGTATAGCCTATATCCCAAGTGTTTGAAGCTCAATCATTTGTTTCGCATGGATTTGAAGCTAAACCTTCTAAATCGCATTGATTTCAAGCTATATCATGTGTTTCGCATGGACTTGAAGCTAACTCTTTTGTTTCCCCTTCATTTTAAGCTATATCAATTATATCACAAGTATCTCATGCTTAATCAGTTGTTTCGCATGGATTCGAAGCTAAACTTTCTACATCGCATTGATTTGAAGCTAAATCATGTGTTTTGCATGGTATTGAGGCTAACTCGTTTGTTTCCCCAGCATTTGGAGCTATATCACTTATATCGCAAGTATCTGGAGCTAAATCATTGGTTTCGAATGGATTTGAAGCTAAACATTCTACATCGCATTGATTTGCTGCTAAATCATGTGTTTCGCATGGATTTGAAGCTTACTCGTTTGTTTCGCATGCAGATGAAGCTATATCACATATATCGCAAGTATCTGAAGCTAAATCATTGGTTTCGCATGTATTTGAAGCTAAACCATCAACATCGCATTGATTTGCTGCTAAATCACGTGTTTCGCATGGATTTGAAGCTTACTCGTTTGTTTCGCATGCAGATGAAGCTATATCACATATATCGCAAGTATCTGAAGCTAAATCATTGGTTTCGCATGGATTTGAAGCTAAACCTTCTAAATCGCATTGATTTCAAGCTATATCATGTGTTTCGCATGGACTTGAAGCTAACTCTTTTGTTTCCCCTTCATTTTAAGCTATATCAATTATATCACAAGTATCTCATGCTTAATCATTTGTTTCGCATGGATTTGAAGCTAAACCTTCTACATGGCATTGATTTGCAGCTAATTCCTGTGGTTTGCATGGATTTGAAGCTTACTCGTCTGTTTCGTCTGCATTTGAAGCTATATCACATATATCCCAACTGTTTGAAGCTCAATCATTTGTTTCGCATGGATTTGAAGCTATCTCGTTTGTTTCGTCTGCATTTGAAGCTATATCACTTATATCGCTAGTATCTGAAGCTAAATCATTTGTTTCCCATGGATTTGAATCTAAACCTTCTTCATTGCATTGATTTGCAGCTAAATCATGTGCTTCGCATGGATTTGAAGCTAACTCGTTTGTTTCCCCTGCATTTAAAGCTATATCACTTATATCGCAAGTATCTGAATCTAAATCATTTGTTTAGCATGGATTTGAAGCTAAACCATCTACATCGCATTGATTTGCTGTTAAATCATGTGTTTTGCATGAATTTGAAGCTAACTCGTTTGTTCCCCTTGCATTTGAAGCTATATCACTTATATCGCAAGTATCTGAACCTAAATCCTTTGCTTCGCAAGGATTTGAAGCTAACTCGTTTGTTCCGTCTGCATTTGAAACTATATCACTTATATCGCAAGCATCTGAATCTAAATCATTTGTTTCGCATGGATTTGATGCTAAGCCTTCTACTTCGCATTGATTTGAAGCTAAATCATGTGTATCTCATGGATTTTGAAGCTAACTCGTTTGTTTCGTCTGCATTTGAAGGTATATCACTTATATCCCAAGTGTTTGAAGCTAAATCATTTGTTTCGCTTGGATTTGAATCTAAACCTTCTACCTCGCACTGATTTGACGATAAATCATGTGTTTCGCTTGGATATGAAGCTAACTCCTCTGTTTCGTCTGCATTTGAAGCTATATTACTTATATCGCAAGTATCTGAAGCTAAATCATTTGTGTCGCATTGATTTGAAGCTATCTCGTTCGTTTCGCCAGCATTTGAAGCTATATAGCCTATATCCCAACTGTTTGAAGCTCAATCGTTAGTTTCGCATGGATTTGACGCTAAACCTTCTACTTCGCATTGATTTGCAGCAAAATCATGTGTTTCGCACGAATTTGAAACTAATAGATGTGTTTCGCGTGAATTTTAAGCTAAATCATGTGTTACGTATGGAATTGAAGCTAACTGGTATGTTTCGCCAGCATTTGAAGCTATATAGCCTATATCCCAACTGTTTGAATCTAAATCATTTGTTTCGCATGGATTTGAAGCAAAGCCTTCTACTTCGCATTGATTTGAAGCTAAATCATGTGTATCGCATGGATTTTGAAGCTAACTCGATTGATTCGTCTGCATTCGAAGCAATATCACTTATATCGCAAGTATCTGAAGCTAAATCATTTGTGTCGCATGGATTTGAAGCTAAACCTACTACATAGCATTGATTTGAAGCTCAATCATGTGTTTTGCATGGACTTGAAGCTAACTCGTTTGTTTCCCCCGCATTTGAAGCTATATCACTTATATCGCAAGTATCTGATGCTAAATCATTTGTTTCGCACGGATTTGACGCTAAACCTTCTACATCGCATTGATTTACAGCAAAATCATGTGTTTCGTACGAATTTGAAGCTAATAGATGTCTCTCGCATTAATTTTAAGCTAAATCAGGGGTTACGTATGGAATTGAAGCTAACTGGATTGTTTCGCCTGCATTTGAAGCTGTATAGCCTATATCCCAACTGTTTGAAGCTCAATCATTTGTTTCGCATGGATTTGAAGCTATCTCGTTTGTTTCGTCTGCATTTGAAGCTATATCACTTATATCGCAAGTATCTGAAGCTAATTCATTTGTGTCGCATTGATTTGAAGCTATCTCGTTTGTTTCGTCTGCATTTGAAGCTATATCACTTATATCGCAAGTATCTGAAACTAATTCATTGGTTTCGCATGGATTTGAAGCTAAACCTTCTACATCGCATTGATTTGAAGCTAAATCATGTGTTTCGCATGGAGTTGTAGCTAAACCTTCTACATCGCATTGATTTGCTTCTAAATCATTTGTTTCGCATGGATTTGAATCTTACTCGTTTGTTTCGTCTGCACTTGAAGCAATATCACTTATATCGCTAGTATCTGAAGCTAAATCATTTGTTTCCCATGGATTTGAATCTAAACCTTCTTCATTGCATTGATTTGCAGCTAAATCATGTGCTTCGCATGGATTTGAAGCTAACTCGTTTGTTTCCCCTGCATTTAAAGCTATATCACTTATATCGCAAGTATCTGAATCTAAATCATTTGTTTAGCATGGATTTGAAGCTAAACCATCTACATCGCATGGATTTGCTGTTAAATCATGTGTTTTGCATGAATTTGAAGCTAACTCGTTTGTTACCCTTGCATTTGAAGCTATATCACTTATATCGCAAGTATCTGAACCTATATCATTTGCTTCGCAAGGATTTGAAGCTAACTCGTTTGTTCCGTCTGCATTTGAAACTATATCACTTATATCGCAAGCATCTGAATCTAAATCATTTGTTTCGCATGGATTTGATGCTAAGCCTTCTACTTCGCATTGATTTGAAGCTAAATCATGTGTATCTCATGGATTTTGAAGCTAACTCGTTTGATTCGTCTGCATTCGAAGCAATATCACTTATATCGCAAGTATCTGAAGCTAATTCATTTGTGTCGCATGGATTTGAAGCTAAACCTACTACATAGCATTGATTTGAAGCTCAATCATGTGTTTTGCATAGATTTGAAGCTAACTCGTTTGTTTCCCCTGCATTTGAAGCTATGTCACTTATATCGCGAGCAACTGATGCTAAATCACTTGATTCGCATGGATTAGAATCTAAACCTTCTACATCGCATTGATTTGCATCTAAATCATGTGTTTCGCAAGGATTTGAAGCTAACTCGTTTGGTTCGTCTGCATTTGAAGGTATATCACTTATATCCCAAGTGTTTGAAGCTAAATCATTTGTTTCGCTTGGATTTGAATCTAAACCTTCTACATCGCACTGATTTGACGATAAATCATGTGTTTCGCTTGGATATGAAGCTAACTCCTCTGTTTCGTCTGCATTTGAAGCTATATTACTTATATCGCAAGTATCTGAAGCTAAATCATTTGTGTCGCATTGATTTGAAGCTATCTCGTTCGTTTCGCCAGCATTTGAAGCTATATAGCCTATATCCCAACTGTTTGAAGCTCAATCGTTAGTTTCGCATGGATTTGAAGCTAAACCTTCTACATCGCATTGATTTGAAGCTAAATCATGTGTTTCGCATGGAGTTGTAGCTAAACCTTCTACATCGCATTGATTTGCTTCTAAATCATTTGTTTCGCATGGATTTGAATCTTACTCGTTTGTTTCGTCTGCACTTGAAGCAATATAACTTATATCGCTAGTATCTGAAGCTAAATCATTTGTTTCCCATGGATTTGAATCTAAACCTTCTTCATTGCATTGATTTGCAGCTAAATCATGTGCTTCGCATGGATTTGAAGCTAACTCGTTTGTTTCCCCTGCATTTAAAGCTATATCACTTATATCGCAAGTATCTGAATCTAAATCATTTGTTTAGCATGGATTTGAAGCTAAACCATCTACATCGCATTGATTTGCTGTTAAATCATGTGTTTTGCATGAATTTGAAGCTAACTCGTTTGTTCCCCTTGCATTTGAAGCTATATCACTTATATCGCAAGTATCTGAACCTAAATCCTTTGCTTCGCAAGGATTTGAAGCTAACTCGTTTGTTCCGTCTGCATTTGAAACTATATCACTTATATCGCAAGCATCTGAATCTAAATCATTTGTTTCGCATGGATTTGATGCTAAGCCTTCTACTTCGCATTGATTTGAAGCTAAATCATGTGTATCTCATGGATTTTGAAGCTAACTCGTTTGATTCGTCTGCATTCGAAGCAATATCACTTATGTCGCAAGTATCTGAAGCTAATTCATTTGTGTCGCATGGATTTGAAGCTAAACCTACTACATAGCATTGATTTGAAGCTCAATCATGTGTTTTGCATAGATTTGAAGCTAACTCGTTTGTTTCCCCTGCATTTGAAGCTATGTCACTTATATCGCGAGCAACTGATGCTAAATCACTTGATTCGCATGGATTAGAATCTAAACCTTCTACATCGCATTGATTTGCAGCTAAATCATGTGTTCCGAATGGATTTTGAAGCTAACTCGTTTGATTCGTCTGCATTTGAAGCTATATCACTTATATCCCAAGTGTTTGAAGCTAAATCATTTGTTTCGCAAGGATTTGAAGCTAAACCTTCTACATCGCATTGATTTGTAGCTACATCATTTGTTTCGCATGGATTTGAAGCAAAACCTTCTACATCGCATTGATTTGAACCTAAATCATTTGTTTCGAATGGATTTGAAGCTAACTCGTTTGTTTCGGATGCAGTTGCAACTATATCACCTATATCCCAAGTGTTTGAAACAAAATCATTTGTTTCGCATAGATATGAAGCTAAACCTACTACATCGCATTAATTTGATGCTAAACCTTGTGTACCGCATGGATTTGAATCTAAAGCTTCTACATCGCATTGATTTGCAATTAAATCATGTGTTTCGAATGGATATTGATGCTAACTCGTTTGATTCGTCTGCATTTGAAGCTATATCACTTATATCCCAAGTGTTTGAAGCTAAATCATTTGTTTCGCATGGATTTGAAGCTAAACCTTCTACGTCGCACTGATTTGCAGCTAAATCATGTGTTTTGCATGGATTTGATGCTAACTCGTTTGTTTCGTCTGCATTTGAAGCTATATCACGTATATACCAAGTGCTTGAAGCTAAATCTTTTGTTTCGCGTTGATTTGAAGTTAAACCTTCTACATCGCATTGATTTGCATCTAAATCTTGTGTTTCGCAAGGATATGAAGCTAACTCGTTTGTTTCGTCTGCATTTGAAGCTAGATCACTTATATGGCAAGCATCTGAAGCCAAATCATTGGTTTCGCATGGATTTGAAACTAGCTCGTTTGTTTCTCCTGCATTTGAAGCTATATCACTTATATCGCAAGTATCTGAAGCTAAATCATTTGTGTCGCATGAATTTGAAGCTAAACCTACTACATAGCATTGATTTGAAGCTCAATCATGTGTTTTGCATGGACTTGAAGCTAACTCGTTTGTTTCCCCTGCATTTGAAGCTATGTCACTTATATCGCGAGCAACTGATGCTAAATCACTTGATTCGCATGGATTTGAAGCTAAACCTTCTACATCGCATTGATTTGCAGTTCAATCATGTGTTTCGCATGGATTTGAAGTTAACTCGTTTGTTTGGTCTGCATTTGAAGCTATGTCACATATATCGCAAGTATCTGATGCTAAATCATTTGTGTCGCGTGGATTTGAAGCAAAACCTTCTACATCGCATTGATTTGCAGCTAAATCATGTGTTTCGCACGAATTTGAAGCTAATAGATGTGTTTCGCATTAATTTTAAGCTAAATCATGTGTTACGTATGGAATTGAAGTTAACTGGTCTGTTTCGCCAGTATTTGAAGCTATATAGTCTATATCCCAAGTGTTTGAAGCTCAATCATTTATTTCGCATGGATTTGTAGCAGAATCTTCTACATAGCATTGATTGGAAGCTCAATCATGTGTTTTGCATGGATTTGCTGCTAACTCGTTTGTTTCTCCTGCATTTGAAACTATATAATTTATATCGCAAGGATTTGAAGCCAAATCATTTGTGTCGCATGGATTTGAAGCTTACTCGTCTGTTTCGTCTGCATTTGAAGCTATATCACTTATATCCCGAGTGTTTCAAGCTAAAGCAGTTGTTTCGCATGGATTCGAAGCTAAACCTTCTACATCGCATTGATTTGAAGCTAAATCATGTGTTTCGCCTGGAGTTGTAGCTAAACCTTCTACATCGCATTGATTTGCTTCTAAATCATTTGTTTCGCATGGATTTGAATCTTACTCGTTTGTTTCGTCTGCACTTGAAGCAAAATCACTTATATCGCTAGTATCTGAAGCTAAATCATTTGTTTCCCATGGATTTGAATCTAAACCTTCTTCATTGCATTGATTTGCAGCTAAATCATGTGCTTCGCATGGATTTGAAGCTAACTCGTTTGTTTCCCCTGCATTTAAAGCTATATCACTTATATCGCAAGTATCTGAATCTAAATCATTTGTTTAGCATGGATTTGAAGCTAAACCATCTACATCGCATTGATTTGCTGTTAAATCATGTGTTTTGCATGAATTTGAAGCTAACTCGTTTGTTCCCCTTGCATTTGAAGCTATATCACTTATATCGCAAGTATCTGAACCTAAATCCTTTGCTTCGCAAGGATTTGAAGCTAACTCGTTTGTTCCGTCTGCATTTGAAACTATATCACTTATATCGCAAGCATCTGAATCTAAATCATTTGTTTCGCATGGATTTGATGCTAAGCCTTCTACTTCGCATTGATTTGAAGCTAAATCATGTGTATCTCATGGATTTTGAAGCTAACTCGTTTGATTCGTCTGCATTCGAAGCAATATCACTTATGTCGCAAGTATCTGAAGCTAATTCATTTGTGTCGCATGGATTTGAAGCTAAACCTACTACATAGCATTGATTTGAAGCTCAATCATGTGTTTTGCATAGATTTGAAGCTAACTCGTTTGTTTCCCCTGCATTTGAAGCTATGTCACTTATATCGCGAGCAACTGATGCTAAATCACTTGATTCGCATGGATTAGAATCTAAACCTTCTACATCGCATTGATTTGCAGCTAAATCATGTGTTCCGAATGGATTTTGAAGCTAACTCGTTTGATTCGTCTGCATTTGAAGCTATATCACTTATATCCCAAGTGTTTGAAGCTAAATCATTTGTTTCGCAAGGATTTGAAGCTAAACCTTCTACATCGCATTGATTTGTAGCTACATCATTTGTTTCGCATGGATTTGAAGCAAAACCTTCTACATCGCATTGATTTGAACCTAAATCATTTGTTTCGAATGGATTTGAAGCTAACTCGTTTGTTTCGGATGCAGTTGCAACTATATCACCTATATCCCAAGTGTTTGAAACAAAATCATTTGTTTCGCATAGATATGAAGCTAAACCTACTACATCGCATTAATTTGATGCTAAACCTTGTGTACCGCATGGATTTGAATCTAAAGCTTCTACATCGCATTGATTTGCAATTAAATCATGTGTTTCGAATGGATATTGATGCTAACTCGTTTGATTCGTCTGCATTTGAAGCTATATCACTTATATCCCAAGTGTTTGAAGCTAAATCATTTGTTTCGCATGGATTTGAAGCTAAACCTTCTACGTCGCACTGATTTGCAGCTAAATCATGTGTTTTGCATGGATTTGATGCTAACTCGTTTGTTTCGTCTGCATTTGAAGCTATATCACGTATATACCAAGTGCTTGAAGCTAAATCTTTTGTTTCGCGTTGATTTGAAGTTAAACCTTCTACATCGCATTGATTTGCATCTAAATCTTGTGTTTCGCAAGGATATGAAGCTAACTCGTTTGTTTCGTCTGCATTTGAAGCTAGATCACTTATATGGCAAGCATCTGAAGCCAAATCATTGGTTTCGCATGGATTTGAAACTAGCTCGTTTGTTTCTCCTGCATTTGAAGCTATATCACTTATATCGCAAGTATCTGAAGCTAAATCATTTGTTTCGCATGGATTTGATGCTAACTCGTTTGTTTCGTCTGCATTTGAAGCTATATCACATATATCCCAAGTGTTTGAAGCTCAATCATTTGCTTCGCTTCAATTTGAAGCTAATCATTCTACATCGCATTGATTTGAAGCTAAATCATGTGCCTTGCTTGGATTTAAAGCTAACTCGTTTGTTTAGGCAGCATTTAGAGCTTTATCACTTAGATCGCAAGTATCTGAAGCTAAATCATTTGTTTCGCATGGATTTGAATCTAAACCTTCTACTTCGCATCGAGCTGATGCTAAATGATGTGTATCGTATGGATTTTGAAGCTAACTCGTTTGTTTCGTCTGCATTTGAAGTTATATCACTTATATACCAATTGTTTGAAGCTAATTCATTTGTTTCGCATGGATTTGAAGCTAAACCTTCTACATCGCAATGATTTGGAGCTAAATCATGTGTTTTGCTTGGATTTGGAGCTAAACCTTCTACATCGTATTGATTTGCAGCTAAATCATGTGTTTCGCATGGATTTGAAGTTAACTCGTTTGTTTCGCCTGCAGTTGAAGCTATATCACCTATATCCGAAGTGTTTGAAGCTCAATCAATTGTTCCGCATCGATTTGAAGCTATGCCTTCTACTTCGCATTGATTTGAAGCTAAATCAAGTGGAACGCATGGATTTTGAAGCTAACTCGATTGATTCGTATGCATTTGATGCTATATCACTTATATCGCAAGTATTTGAGCTAAATCATTTGTGTCGCATGGATTTGAAGCTAAACCTTCAACATCGCATTGATTTGCAGCTATATCATGTGTTTCGCATGGATTTGAAGCTAACTCGTTTGTTTCCCCTGCATTTGCAGCTATATCACTTATATCGCAAGTATCTGATGCTAAATCATTTGTTACGCATGGATTTGAAGCTAAACCTTCTACATCGCATTAATTTGCAGCTAAATCCTGTGTTTCGCATGGATTTGGAGCTAACTCGTTTGTTTCTCCTGCATTTGAAGCTATATCACAAATCGAATGTATGTGATCCTAAATCATTTGTTTCGCGTGGGTTTGAAGCTAAGCATTCTACATCGCATTGATTTGCTGCTAAATCATGTGTTTCGCATGGATTTGAAGCTAACTCGTTTGTTTCGTCTGCACTTGATGCAATATCACATATATCGCTAGTATCTGAAGCTAAATCATTTGTTTCGCATGGATTTGAAGCTAAACCTTCAACATCGCATTGATTTGCAGCTATATCATGTGTTTCGCATGGATTTGAAGCTAACTCGTTTGTTTCCCCTGCATTTGCAGCTATATCACTTATATCGCAAGTATCTGATGCTAAATCATTTGTTACGCATGGATTTGAAGCTAAACCTTCTACATCGCATTAATTTGCAGCTAAATCCTGTGTTTCGCATGGATTTGGAGCTAACTCGTTTGTTTCTCCTGCATTTGAAGCTATATCACAAATCGAATGTATGTGATCCTAAATCATTTGTTTCGCGTGGGTTTGAAGCTAAGCATTCTACATCGCATTGATTTGCTGCTAAATCATGTGTTTCGCATGGATTTGAATCTAACTCGTTTGTTTCGTCTGCACTTGAAGCAATATCACATATATCGCTAGTATCTGAAGCTAAATCATTTGTTTCGCATGGATTTGAAGCTAAACCTTCAACATCGCATTGATTTGCAGCTATATCATGTGTTTCGCATGGATTTGAAGCTAACTCGTTTGTTTCCCCTGCATTTGCAGCTATATCACTTATATCGCAAGTATCTGATGCTAAATCATTTGTTTCGCATGGATTTGATGCTAAACCTTCTACATCGCATGATTTGCAGCAAAATCATGTGTTTCGCTTGGATTTGAAGCTAACTCGTTTGTTTCGCATGCAGTTGAAGCTATATCACATATATCGTAAGTATCTGAAGCTAAATCATTGGTTTCGCATGGATTTGAAGCTAAACATTCTACATCGCATTGATTTGCTGTTAAATCATGTGTTTTGCATGGATTTGAAGCTAACTCGTTTGTTTCCCTTGCATTTGAAGCAATATCACTTATATCGCAATTATCTAATGCTAATTCATTAGTTTCGCATGGATTTGAAGCAAAACCTTCTACATCGCATTGATTTGCAGCTAAATCATGTGTTTCGCACGAATTTGAAGCTAATAGATGTGTTTCGCATTAATTCTAAGCTAAATCTTGTGTTACTTATGGAATTGAAGCTAACTGGTTTGTTTCGCCAGCATTTGGAGCTGTATAGCCTATATCCCAAGTGTTTGAAGCTCAATCATTTGTTTCGCATGGATTTGAAGCTAAACCTTCTAAATCGCATTGATTTCAAGCTATATCATGTGTTTCGCATGGACTTGAAGCTAACTCTTTTGTTTCCCCTTCATTTTAAGCTATATCAATTATATCGCAAGTATCTGGAGCTAAATCATTGGTTTCGAATGGATTTGAAGCTAAACATTCTACATCGCATTGATTTGCTGCTAAATCATGTGTTTCGCATGTATTTGAAGCTTACTCGTTTGTTTCGCATGCAGATGAAGCTATATCACATATATCGCAAGTATCTGAAGCTAAATCATTGGTTTCGCATGTATTTGAAGCTAAACCATCAACATCGCATTGATTTGCTGCTAAATCACGTGTTTCGCATGGATTTGAAGCTTACTCGTTTGTTTCGCATGCAGATGAAGCTATATCACATATATCGCAAGTATCTGAAGCTAAATCATTGGTTTCGCATGGATTTGAAGCTAAACCTTCTAAATCGCATTGATTTCAAGCTATATCATGTGTTTCGCATGGACTTGAAGCTAACTCTTTTGTTTCCCCTTCATTTTAAGCTATATCAATTATATCACAAGTATCTCATGCTTAATCATTTGTTTCGCATGGATTTGAAGCTAAACCTTCTACATGGCATTGATTTGCAGCTAATTCCTGTGTTTTGCATGGATTTGAAGCTTACTCGTCTGTTTCGTCTGCATTTGAAGCTATATCACATATATCCCAACTGTTTGAAGCTCAATCATTTGTTTCGCATGGATTTGAAGCTATCTCGTTTGTTTCGTCTGCATTTGAAGCTATATCACTTATATCGCAAGTATCTGAAGCTAATTCATTTGTGTCGCATTGATTTGAAGCTATCTCGTTTGTTTCGTCTGCATTTGAAGCTATATCACTTATATCGCAAGTATCTGAAACTAATTCATTGGTTTCGCATGGATTTGAAGCTAAACCTTCTACATCGCATTGATTTGAAGCTAAATCATGTGTTTCGCCTGGAGTTGTAGCTAAACCTTCTACATCGCATTGATTTGCTTCTAAATCATTTGTTTCGCATGGATTTGAATCTTACTCGTTTGTTTCGTCTGCACTTGAAGCAATATCACTTATATCGCTAGTATCTGAAGCTAAATCATTTGTTTCCCATGGATTTGAATCTAAACCTTCTTCATTGCATTGATTTGCAGCTAAATCATGTGCTTCGCATGGATTTGAAGCTAACTCGTTTGTTTCCCCTGCATTTAAAGCTATATCACTTATATCGCAAGTATCTGAATCTAAATCATTTGTTTAGCATGGATTTGAAGCTAAACCATCTACATCGCATTGATTTGCTGTTAAATCATGTGTTTTGCATGAATTTGAAGCTAACTCGTTTGTTCCCCTTGCATTTGAAGCTATATCACTTATATCGCAAGTATCTGAACCTAAATCCTTTGCTTCGCAAGGATTTGAAGCTAACTCGTTTGTTCCGTCTGCATTTGAAACTATATCACTTATATCGCAAGCATCTGAATCTAAATCATTTGTTTCGCATGGATTTGATGCTAAGCCTTCTACTTCGCATTGATTTGAAGCTAAATCATGTGTATCTCATGGATTTTGAAGCTAACTCGTTTGTTTCGTCTGCATTTGAAGGTATATCACTTATATCCCAAGTGTTTGAAGCTAAAGCATTTGTTTCGCTTGGATTTGAATCTAAACCTTCTACATCGCACTGATTTGACGATAAATCATGTGTTTCGCTTGGATATGAAGCTAACTCCTCTGTTTCGTCTGCATTTGAAGCTATATTACTTATATCGCAAGTATCTGAAGCTAAATCATTTGTGTCGCATTGATTTGAAGCTATCTCGTTCGTTTCGCCAGCATTTGAAGCTATATAGCCTATATCCCAACTGTTTGAAGCTCAATCGTTAGTTTCGCATGGATTTGACGCTAAACCTTCTACTTCGCATTGATTTGCAGCAAAATCATGTGTTTCGCACGAATTTGAAACTAATAGATGTGTTTCGCGTGAATTTTAAGCTAAATCATGTGTTACGTATGGAATTGAAGCTAACTGGTATGTTTCGCCAGCATTTGAAGCTATATAGCCTATATCCCAACTGTTTGAATCTAAATCATTTGTTTCGCATGGATTTGAAGCAAAGCCTTCTACTTCGCATTGATTTGAAGCTAAATCATGTGTATCGCATGGATTTTGAAGCTAACTCGTTTGATTCGTCTGCATTCGAAGCAATATCACTTATATCGCAAGTATCTGAAGCTAAATCATTTGTGTCGCATGGATTTGAAGCTAAACCTACTACATAGCATTGATTTGAAGCTCAATCATGTGTTTTGCATGGACTTGAAGCTAACTCGTTTGTTTCCCCCGCATTTGAAGCTATATCACTTATATCGCAAGTATCTGATGCTAAATCATTTGTTTCGCATGGATTTGACGCTAAACCTTCTACATCGCATTGATTTACAGCAAAATCATGTGTTTCGTACGAATTTGAAGCTAATAGATGTCTCTCGCATTAATTTTAAGCTAAATCAGGGGTTACGTATGGAATTGAAGCTAACTGGATTGTTTCGCCTGCATTTGAAGCTGTATAGCCTATATCCCAACTGTTTGAAGCTCAATCATTTGTTTCGCATGGATTTGAAGCTATCTCGTTTGTTTCGTCTGCATTTGAAGCTATATCACTTATATCGCAAGTATCTGAAGCTAATTCATTTGTGTCGCATTGATTTGAAGCTATCTCGTTTGTTTCGTCTGCATTTGAAGCTATATCACTTATATCGCAAGTATCTGAAACTAATTCATTGGTTTCGCATGGATTTGAAGCTATATCAGATATATCGCAAGTATCTGAAGCTAAATCATTGGTTTCGCATGTATTTGAAGCTAAACCATCAACATCGCATTGATTTGCTGCTAAATCACGTGTTTCGCATGGATTTGAAGCTTACTCGTTTGTTTCGCATGCAGATGAAGCTATATCACATATATCGCAAGTATCTGAAGCTAAATCATTGGTTTCGCATGGATTTGAAGCTAAACCTTCTAAATCGCATTGATTTCAAGCTAAATCATGTGCTTCGCATGGATTTGAAGCTAACTCGTTTGTTTCCCCTGCATTTAAAGCTATATCACTTATATCGCAAGTATCTGAATCTAAATCATTTGTTTAGCATGGATTTGAAGCTAAACCATCTACATCGCATGGATTTGCTGTTAAATCATGTGTTTTGCATGAATTTGAAGCTAACTCGTTTGTTACCCTTGCATTTGAAGCTATATCACTTATATCGCAAGTATCTGAACCTATATCATTTGCTTCGCAAGGATTTGAAGCTAACTCGTTTGTTCCGTCTGCATTTGAAACTATATCACTTATATCGCAAGCATCTGAATCTAAATCATTTGTTTCGCATGGATTTGATGCTAAGCCTTCTACTTCGCATTGATTTGAAGCTAAATCATGTGTATCTCATGGATTTTGAAGCTAACTCGTTTGATTCGTCTGCATTCGAAGCAATATCACTTATATCGCAAGTATCTGAAGCTAATTCATTTGTGTCGCATGGATTTGAAGCTAAACCTACTACATAGCATTGATTTGAAGCTCAATCATGTGTTTTGCATAGATTTGAAGCTAACTCGTTTGTTTCCCCTGCATTTGAAGCTATGTCACTTATATCGCTAGCAACTGATGCTAAATCACTTGATTCGCATGGATTAGAATCTAAACCTTCTACATCGCATTGATTTGCATCTAAATCATGTGTTTCGCAAGGATTTGAAGCTAACTCGTTTGGTTCGTCTGCATTTGAAGGTATATCACTTATATCCCAAGTGTTTGAAGCTAAATCATTTGTTTCGCTTGGATTTGAATCTAAACCTTCTACATCGCACTGATTTGACGATAAATCATGTGTTTCGCTTGGATATGAAGCTAACACCTCTGTTTCGTCTGCATTTGAAGCTATATTACTTATATCGCAAGTATCTGAAGCTAAATCATTTGTGTCGCATTGATTTGAAGCTATCTCGTTCGTTTCGCCAGCATTTGAAGCTATATAGCCTATATCCCAACTGTTTGAAGCTCAATCGTTAGTTTCGCATGGATTTGAAGCTAAACCTTCTACATCGCATTGATTTGAAGCTAAATCATGTGTTTCGCATGGAGTTGTAGCTAAACCTTCTACATCGCATTGATTTGCTTCTAAATCATTTGTTTCGCATGGATTTGAATCTTACTCGTTTGTTTCGTCTGCACTTGAAGCAATATAACTTATATCGCTAGTATCTAAAGCTAAATCATTTGTTTTCCATGGATTTGAATCTAAACCTTCTTCATTGCA
Source organism: Megalopta genalis (assembly GCF_051020955.1). Classification (NCBI taxonomy): domain Eukaryota; kingdom Metazoa; phylum Arthropoda; class Insecta; order Hymenoptera; family Halictidae; genus Megalopta; species Megalopta genalis. The sequence continues at coordinate 145,202 of NW_027476256.1, read as the reverse complement.
TTGATTTGCAGCTAAATCATGTGCTTCGCATGGATTTGAAGCTAACTCGTTTGTCTCCCCTGCATTTAAAGCTATATCACTTATATCGCAAGTATCTGAATCTAAATCATTTGTTTAGCATGGATTTGAAGCTAAACCATCTACATCGCATTGATTTGCTGTTAAATCATGTGTTTTGCATGAATTTGAAGCTAACTCGTTTGTTCCCCTTGCATTTGAAGCTATATCACTTATATCGCAAGTATATGAACCTAAATCCTTTGCTTCGCAAGGATTTGAAGCTAACTCGTTTGTTCCGTCTGCATTTGAAACTATATCACTTATATCGCAAGCATCTGAATCTAAATCATTTGTTTCGCATGGATTTGAAGCAAAGCCTTCTACTTCGCATTGATTTGAAGCTAAATCATGTGTATCGCATGGATTTTGAAGCTAACTCGTTTGATTCGTCTGCATTCGAAGCAATATCACTTATATCGCAAGTATCTGAAGCTAAATCATTTGTGTCGCATGGATTTGAAGCTAAACCTACTACATAGCATTGATTTGAAGCTCAATCATGTGTTTTGCATGGACTTGAAGCTAACTCGTTTGTTTCCCCTGCATTTGAAGCTATGTCACTTATATCGCGAGCAACTGATGCTAAATCACTTGATTCGCATGGATTTGAAGCTAAACCTTCTACATCGCATTGATTTGCAGTTCAATCATGTGTTTCGCATGGATTTGAAGTTAACTCGTTTGTTTGGTCTGCATTTGAAGCTATGTCACATATATCGCAAGTATCTGATGCTAAATCATTTGTGTCGCGTGGATTTGAAGCAAAACCTTCTACATCGCATTGATTTGCAGCTAAATCATGTGTTTCGCACGAATTTGAAGCTAATAGATGTGTTTCGCATTAATTTTAAGCTAAATCATGTGTTACGTATGGAATTGAAGTTAACTGGTCTGTTTCGCCAGTATTTGAAGCTATATAGTCTATATCCCAAGTGTTTGAAGCTCAATCATTTATTTCGCATGGATTTGTAGCAGAATCTTCTACATAGCATTGATTGGAAGCTCAATCATGTGTTTTGCATGGATTTGCTGCTAACTCGTTTGTTTCTCCTGCATTTGAAACTATATAATTTATATCGCAAGGATTTGAAGCCAAATCATTTGTGTCGCATGGATTTGAAGCTTACTCGTCTGTTTCGTCTGCATTTGAAGCTATATCACTTATATCCCGAGTGTTTCAAGCTAAAGCAGTTGTTTCGCATGGATTCGAAGCTAAACCTTCTACATCGCATTGATTTGAAGCTAAACCATGTGTTTCGCCTGGAGTTGTAGCTAAACCTTCTACATCGCATTGATTTGCTTCTAAATCATTTGTTTCGCATGGATTTGAATCTTACTCGTTTGTTTCGTCTGCACTTGAAGCAATATCACTTATATCGCTAGTATCTGAAGCTAAATCATTTGTTTCCCATGGATTTGAATCTAAACCTTCTTCATTGCATTGATTTGCAGCTAAATCATGTGCTTCGCATGGATTTGAAGCTAACTCGTTTGTTTCCCCTGCATTTAAAGCTATATCACTTATATCGCAAGTATCTGAATCTAAATCATTTGTTTAGCATGGATTTGAAGCTAAACCATCTACATCGCATTGATTTGCTGTTAAATCATGTGTTTTGCATGAATTTGAAGCTAACTCGTTTGTTCCCCTTGCATTTGAAGCTATATCACTTATATCGCAAGTATCTGAACCTAAATCCTTTGCTTCGCAAGGATTTGAAGCTAACTCGTTTGTTCCGTCTGCATTTGAAACTATATCACTTATATCGCAAGCATCTGAATCTAAATCATTTGTTTCGCATGGATTTGATGCTAAGCCTTCTACTTCGCATTGATTTGAAGCTAAATCATGTGTATCTCATGGATTTTGAAGCTAACTCGTTTGATTCGTCTGCATTCGAAGCAATATCACTTATGTCGCAAGTATCTGAAGCTAATTCATTTGTGTCGCATGGATTTGAAGCTAAACCTACTACATAGCATTGATTTGAAGCTCAATCATGTGTTTTGCATAGATTTGAAGCTAACTCGTTTGTTTCCCCTGCATTTGAAGCTATGTCACTTATATCGCGAGCAACTGATGCTAAATCACTTGATTCGCATGGATTAGAATCTAAACCTTCTACATCGCATTGATTTGCAGCTAAATCATGTGTTCCGAATGGATTTTGAAGCTAACTCGTTTGATTCGTCTGCATTTGAAGCTATATCACTTATATCCCAAGTGTTTGAAGCTAAATCATTTGTTTCGCAAGGATTTGAAGCTAAACCTTCTACATCGCATTGATTTGTAGCTACATCATTTGTTTCGCATGGATTTGAAGCAAAACCTTCTACATCGCATTGATTTGAACCTAAATCATTTGTTTCGAATGGATTTGAAGCTAACTCGTTTGTTTCGGATGCAGTTGCAACTATATCACCTATATCCCAAGTGTTTGAAACAAAATCATTTGTTTCGCATAGATATGAAGCTAAACCTACTACATCGCATTAATTTGATGCTAAACCTTGTGTACCGCATGGATTTGAATCTAAAGCTTCTACATCGCATTGATTTGCAATTAAATCATGTGTTTCGAATGGATATTGATGCTAACTCGTTTGATTCGTCTGCATTTGAAGCTATATCACTTATATCCCAAGTGTTTGAAGCTAAATCATTTGTTTCGCATGGATTTGAAGCTAAACCTTCTACGTCGCACTAATTTGCAGCTAAATCATGTGTTTTGCATGGATTTGAAGCTAACTCGTTTGTTTCGTCTGCATTTGAAGCTATATCACGTATATACCAAGTGCTTGAAGCTAAATCTTTTGTTTCGCGTTGATTTGAAGTTAAACCTTCTACATCGCATTGATTTGCATCTAAATCTTGTGTTTCGCAAGGATATGAAGCTAACTCGTTTGTTTCGTCTGCACTTGAAGCAATATCACATATATCGCTAGTATCTGAAGCTAAATCATTTGTTTCGCATGGATTTGAAGCTAAACCTTCAACATCGCATTGATTTGCAGCTATATCATGTGTTTCGCATGGATTTGAAGCTAACTCGTTTGTTTCCCCTGCATTTGCAGCTATATCACTTATATCGCAAGTATCTGATGCTAAATCATTTGTTTCGCATGGATTTGATGCTAAACCTTCTACATCGCATGATTTGCAGCAAAATCATGTGTTTCGCTTGGATTTGAAGCTAACTCGTTTGTTTCGCATGCAGTTGAAGCTATATCACATATATCGTAAGTATCTGAAGCTAAATCATTGGTTTCGCATGGATTTGAAGCTAAACATTCTACATCGCATTGATTTGCTGTTAAATCATGTGTTTTGCATGGATTTGAAGCTAACTCGTTTGTTTCCCTTGCATTTGAAGCAATATCACTTATATCGCAATTATCTAATGCTAATTCATTAGTTTCGCATGGATTTGAAGCAAAACCTTCTACATCGCATTGATTTGCAGCTAAATCATGTGTTTCGCACGAATTTGAAGCTAATAGATGTGTTTCGCATTAATTCTAAGCTAAATCTTGTGTTACTTATGGAATTGAAGCTAACTGGTTTGTTTCGCCAGCATTTGGAGCTGTATAGCCTATATCCCAAGTGTTTGAAGCTCAATCATTTGTTTCGCATGGATTTGAAGCTAAACCTTCTAAATCGCATTGATTTCAAGCTATATCATGTGTTTCGCATGGACTTGAAGCTAACTCTTTTGTTTCCCCTTCATTTTAAGCTATATCAATTATATCACAAGTATCTCATGCTTAATCAGTTGTTTCGCATGGATTCGAAGCTAAACTTTCTACATCGCATTGATTTGAAGCTAAATCATGTGTTTTGCATGGTATTGAGGCTGACTCGTTTGTTTCCCCAGCATTTGGAGCTATATCACTTATATCGCAAGTATCTGGAGCTAAATCATTGGTTTCGAATGGATTTGAAGCTAAACATTCTACATCGCATTGATTTGCTGCTAAATCATGTGTTTCGCATGGATTTGAAGCTTACTCGTTTGTTTCGCATGCAGATGAAGCTATATCACATATATCGCAAGTATCTGAAGCTAAATCATTGGTTTCGCATGTATTTGAAGCTAAACCATCAACATCGCATTGATTTGCTGCTAAATCACGTGTTTCGCATGGATTTGAAGCTTACTCGTTTGTTTCGCATGCAGATGAAGCTATATCACATATATCGCAAGTATCTGAAGCTAAATCATTGGTTTCGCATGGATTTGAAGCTAAACCTTCTAAATCGCATTGATTTCAAGCTATATCATGTGTTTCGCATGGACTTGAAGCTAACTCTTTTGTTTCCCCTTCATTTTAAGCTATATCAATTATATCACAAGTATCTCATGCTTAATCATTTGTTTCGCATGGATTTGAAGCTAAACCTTCTACATGGCATTGATTTGCAGCTAATTCCTGTGTTTTGCATGGATTTGAAGCTTACTCGTCTGTTTCGTCTGCATTTGAAGCTATATCACATATATCCCAACTGTTTGAAGTTCAATCATTTGTTTCGCATGGATTTGAAGCTATCTCGTTTGTTTCGTCTGCATTTGAAGCTATATCACTTATATCGCAAGTATCTGAAGCTAATTCATTTGTTTCGCATGGTTTTGAAGCTAAGACATCTAGTTTGCATTGATTTGAAGCTAAATCATGAGTTTCGCATGGATTTGAAGCTAACTCGTTTGTTTCGCCTGCATTTGAAGCTATATCATTTATATCCCAAGTGTTTGCAGCTCAATCATTTCTTTCGCATGGTTTTGAAGCTGAAACTTCTAAATCGCATGAATTTTAAGCTCAATCATGTTTTCCGCATGGATTTGGAAATAACTCGTTTGTTTCTCCTGCATTCGAAGCTATATCACGAATCGAAAGTATGTGACCCTAAATCATTTGTATCGCGTGGGTTTGATGCTAAACATTCTACATCGCATTGATTTGCGGCTAAATCATGCGTTTCGCATGGATTTGATGCTAACTCGTTTGTTTCGTCTTCATTTGAAGCTATATCACTTAAATCGCAAGTATATGAAGCTAAATCATTTGTGTCGCATGGATTTGAAGCTAAGCCTTCTACTTCGCATTTGATTTGAAGCTAAATCGTTTGTTTCGCATGGATTTGGAGCTAACTCGTTTGTTTCTCCTGCATTTAAAGCTATATCACAAATCGAAAGTATGTGACCCTAAATCATTTGTTTCGCGTGGTTTTGAAGCTAAGCATTCTACATCGCATTGATTTGCTGCTAAATCATGTGTTTCGCATGGATTTGAAGGTAACTTGTTTCGCCTGCATTTGTAGCTATATCACTTGTATCGCAAGTATTTGAAGAAAAATCAGTTTTCTCGCATGGATTTGAAGCTAAACCTTCTACATCGCATTGATTTGCAGTTCAATCATGTGTTTCGCACGGATTTTGAAGCTAACTCGTTAGATTCGTATGCATTCGAAGCAATATCACTTATATCGCAAGTATCTGAAGCTAAATCATTTGTGTCGCATGGATTCGAAGCTAAACCTTCTACATAGCATTGATTTGAAGCTTAGTAATGTGTTTTGCTTGGATATGAAGCTAACTCGTTTGCATCCCCTACATTTGAAGCTATATCACTTATATCGCGAGAATCTGATGCTAAATCGTTTGTGTCGCATGGATTTGAAGCTAAACCTTCCACATAGCATTGATTTGAAGCTTAATCATGTGTTTTGCATTGATTTGAAGCTAACTCGTTTGTTTCCCCTGCATTTGAAGCTATATCACTTAAATCACAAGTATTTGATGATAAACAATTTGTTTCGCATGGATTTGAAGCTAAGCCTTCAATTTCGCTTTGATTTGAAACTAAATCATGTTGTTCGCATGGATTTGAAGCTAATTCGATTGTTTCGCGTACATTTGAAGTTACTTAATTTATATCGCAATTATCAGAAGATAAATCATTTGTTTCTCATGTAGTTGAAGCTAATCCTTCTACTTCGCATTGATTTGAATCTAAATCATGTGTTTCGCATGGATTTGAAGCTCACTCGTTTGTTTCGCCATCATTTTAATCTAAATCATGTATATCACAATTATTTGAAGCTAAAGCATTTGCTTCGCATTGGTTTGAAGATAAGCCTTCTACTTCGCATTGATTTGAAGCTGAATCATGTGTTCCGCATGGATGTGAAGATAACTCGTTTGTTTCGCCTGCATTTGAAGCTAAATCATGTATATCTCAAGTATTTGAAGTTAAACCATTTCTTTCGCATGGATTTGAAGATAAGCCTTCTACTTCGCATTGATTTGAAGCTAAATCATGTATATCACAAGTATTTGAAGTTAACCCATTTCTTTCGCATGGATTTAAAGATAAGCTTCCTACTTAGCATTGATTTGAATCTAACTCGTTAGTTTCGCATGCAGTTGAAGATATATCACTTATATCACAAGTATTTGAAGCTAAACCATTTGTTTCGCATGGATTTGAAGCTAAGCCTTCTAATTCGCATTGATTTGAAGCTAAATCATGTGCTTCGCTTGGATTTGAAGCTAAGCTTTCTACTTCGCATTGATTTGCAGTTAAATCAAGTGATTCGCGTTGATTTGAAGCTAACTCGTTTGTTTCGCATGCAGTTGAAGCTAACTCGTTGTTTCACATGTAGTTGAAGCTAAATCATTTATATCACAAGTATTTGAAGCTATACCATTTGTTTCGCATGTATTTGAAGATAAGGCTTCTACTTCGCATTGATTTGAAACTAAATCATGTGTTTCGCTAGAATTTGAAGCTAATTCATTTGTTTCGATGCAGTTGAAGACAAATCATGTATATCACAAGTATTTGAAGCTATACCATTTGTTCCGCATGGTTTTGAAGATAAGACTTCTACTTCGCATTGACATAACTATTTGAAGCACAACCATTTTTTTCGCATGAATATTAAGCTAATCCATGTGTTTCGAATGAATTTGATGCACAATCATTTGTTTCGGATGGATTTAAAGCAAACTCGTTTGTTTCGACTGTATTTGAAGCTAAATCATGTATATCACAAGTATTTGAAGCTAAACAATTTGTTTCGCATGGATTTGAAGCTAAGCCTTCAATTTCGCTTTGATTTGAAACTAAATCATGTGGTTCGCATGGATTTGAAGCTAATTCGATTGTTTCGCGTACATTTGAAGTTACTTAATTTATATCGCAAATATCAGAAGATAAATCATTTGTTTCTCATGTAGTTGAAGCTAATCCTTCTACTTCGCATTGATTTGAATCTAAATCATGTGTTTCGCATGGATTTGAAGCTCACTCGTTTGTTTCGCCATCATTTTAATCTAAATCATGTATATCACAATTATTTGAAGCTAAAGCATTTGCTTCGCATTGGTTTGAAGATAAGCCTTCTACTTCGCATTGATTTGAAGCTGAATCATGTGTTCCGCATGGATGTGAAGATAACTCGTTTGTTTCGCCTGCATTTGAAGCTAAATCATGTATATCTCAAGTATTTGAAGCTAAACCATTTGCTTCGCATGGATTCGAAGATATGTCTTCTACTTCGCATTGATTTGAACTAAATCATGTGTTTCGCATGGATTTGAAGCTAACTCGTTTGTTTCGCATGCATTTGAAGCTAAATCATGTATACCACGAGTATTTGAAGCTGAACCATGTGTTTCGCATGAATATTAAGCTTAACCATGTGTTTCGCATGAGTTTGAAGCTAAATCATGTGTTTCGCTTGGTTATGAAGCTAACTCGTTTGTGTCGCCTGCATTTGAAGCTAAATCATGTATATCACAAGTATTTGAAGCTAAACTATTTGTTTCGCATGGATTCGAAGATAAGCCTTCTAGTTCGCATTGATTTGAAGCTAAATCATGTGTTTTGCTTGGATTTGAAACTAACTCGATTGTTTCGCGTACATTTGTAGTTATATCACTTATATCGCTATTATCAGAAGATAAATCATTTGTTTCTCATGTAGTTGAAGCTACTCCTTCTACTTCGCATTGATTTGCAGCTAAATCATGTGTTTCGCATGGATTTGAAGCTAACTCGTTTGTTTCCCCTGCATTTGAAGCTATATCACTTATATCGCAAGTATCTGATGCTAAATCATTTTTTTCGCATGGAGTTGTAGCTAAACCTTCTACATCGCATTGATTTGCAGCAAAATCATGTGTTTCCCTTGGATTTGAAGCTAACTCGTTTGTTTCGTCTGCATTTGAAGCTATGTCACTTATATCGCAAGTATCTGAAGCTAAATCATTTGTGACGCATGCATTTGAAGCTAAACTTGCCACACAGCATTGATTTGAAGCTTAATCATGTGTTTTGCATGGTATTGTGGCTAACTCGTTTGTTTCGCAAGCAGTTGAAGCTATATCACATATATCGCAAGTATCTAAAGCTAAATCATTGGTTTCGCATGGATTTGAAGCTAAACCTTCGACATCGCATTGATTTGCTGTTAAATCATGTGTTTTGCACGGATTTGAAGCTAACTCGTTTGTTTCCCTTGCATTTGAAACCTTATCACTTATATCGCAATTATCTGATGCTAAATAATTAGTTTCGCATGGATTTGAAGCAAAACCTTCTACATCTTATTGATTTGCAGCTAAATAATGTGTTTCGCACGAATTTGAAGCTAACTTGTATGTTTCGCATGCATTTGAAGCTAAATCATGTATATCACAAGTATTTGAAGCTAAACTATTTGTTTCGCACGGATTCGAAGACTATCCTTCTACTTCGCATTGATTTGAATCTAAATCATGTGTATGGCATGGATTAGAAGCTAACTCGTTTGTTTCGCCTGCATTTGAAGCAAAATCATGTATAATTCAAGTATTTGAAGCTGAACCATTTGTTAGGCATGAATGTTAAGCTAAACCATGTGTTTCGAATGAATTTGAAGATAAATCATGTATATCATTAGTATTTGTAGCTAAACCATTTGTTATGCATGGATTTGAATCTATGCCTTCCACTTCGCAAGAATTTGAAGCTAAATCATGTGTTTCAATTGGATTTGAAGCTAACTTGTTTGATTCGCCAGCATTTGAATCTAAATCATGTATATCACAATTATTTGAATTTAAAGCATTTGCTTCGCATTGATTTGAAGATAAGACTTCTACTTCGCATTGATTTGAAGCTAAATCATGTGTTTCGCCTGAGTTTGAAGCTAAATCATGTGTTCCGCTTGGTTATGAAGCTAACTCGTTTGTGTCGCCTGCATTTGAAGCTAAATCATGTATATCAAAAGTATTTGGAGCTAAACGATTTATTTCGCATGGATTCGAAGATAAGCCTTCTACTTCGCATTCATTTGAAACTAAATCATGTGTTGCGCATGGATTGGAAGCTAACTCGTGTGATCGCATGCAGTTGAAGCTAAAGCATTTATGTCACAAGTATTTGATGCTAAACCATTTGTTTCGCATGGATTTGAATCTAAGCCTTCAACTTCGCTTTGATTTGGAGCTAAATCATGTGTTTCGTTTGGATTTTAAGCTAACACGTTTGTTTTGCATGCAGTTGAAGATAAGTAATGTATAAAACAAGTATTTGAAGCAAAACAATTCGTTTCGCATGGATTTGAAACTAAGCCTTCTACTTGGCATTGATTTGAAGCTGAATTATGTGTTTCGCATGGATTCGAGGCTAAGCCTCCTACTTCGTATTGATTTGAAGCTAAATCATGTGTTTCGCATTGATTTGAAGCTAACTCGTTTGTTTCGCATGAAGTTGAAGCTGAATCATGTATATCACGAGCATTTGAAGCTGAACCATTTGTTTCGCAAGAATATGAAGCTAACCCATGTGTTTCATATGAATTTGTAGCTAAATCAGGGGTTTCGCTTGGATTTGAAGCTAACTCGTTCGTTTCATATGCTGTTGATGCTAAATCATGTATATCACAAGTGTTTGAAGCTAAATCATTTCTTTCGCATGAATTTTAAGCTAAATCATGTGTTCCGCGTGGATTTGAACCTAAACCTTCAGCATCGCATTGATTTGCATCTAAATCATGTGTTTCGCATGGATTTGAAGCTAACTCGTTTGTTTCCCCTGCATTTGAAGCTATATCACTTATATCGCAAGTTCATGTGCTAAATCATGTGTTTCGCTTTGACTTGAAGCTATACCTTCTACATCGCATTGATTTGCAGCTAAATCATGTGTTTCGCATGGATTTGAATCTTACTCGATTGTTTCGTCTGCACTTGAAGCAATATCACTTATATCGCTAGTATCTGAAGCTAAATAATTTGTTTCCCATGGATTTGAAGCTAAACCTTCTGCATTGCATTGATTTGCAGCTAAATCATGTGTTTCGCATGGATTTGAAGCTAACTCGTTTGTTGCCCCTGAATTTCAAGCTATATCACTTATATCGCAAGTATCTGATGCTAAATCATTTGTTTCGCATGGATTTGATGCTAAACCTTCTACATCGCATTGATTTGCAGCAAAATCATGTGTTTCGCTTGGATTTGAAGCTAACTCGTTTGTTTCGTCTGCATTTGAAGCTATGTCACTTATATCGCAAGTATCTGAAGCTAAATCATATGTGTCGCATGCTTTTGAAGCTAACTTGCCACACAGCATTGATTTGAAGCTTAATCATGTGTTTTGCATGGTATTGAGGCTAACTCGTTTGTTTCGCAAGCAGTTGAAGCTATATCACATATATCGCAAGTATCTAAAGCTAAATCATTGGTTTCGCATGAATTTGAAGCTAAATCATGTGTTTCGCATGGATATGAAACTAACTCGTTTGTTTCGCATGGAGTTGAAGCTAAATCATGTATATCACAAGTATTTGAAGCTGAACCAATTGTTCCGCATGAATATTATTCTAATCCATGTGTTTCGCATGAATAATAATCTAAACCATGTGATTCGCATGAATTCAAAGCTAAATCATGTGTTTCGCATGGATTTGAAGCTAACTCGTTTGTTTTGAATGCAGTTGAAGCTAAATCATGTATATCACAAGTATTTGAAGCTGAACCAATTGTTCCGCATGTATATTAATCTAAACCATGTGTTTAGCATGAATAATAATCTAAACCATGTGATTCGCATCAATTTAAAGCTAAATCATGTGTTTCGCATGGTTTTGAAGCTAACTCGTTTGTTTTGAAAGCAGTTGAAGCTAAATCATGTTAATGACAAGTATTTGAAGTTAAACTATTTGATTCGCATGGATTTGAAGCTAAGCCTTCTACTCGGCATTGATTTGAGTCAAAATCACGTGTCTCGCATGGATTTGAAGATAACTCGTTTGTTTCACATGCAGTTGAAGCTCAATCATGTATATCACAAGTATTTGATATTAAACCATTTGTTTCGCATTGGTTTGAAGCTAAGGCTTCACCTCCGCATTGATTTGAAGTTAAATCATGTGTTTCCCTTGGGTGCGAAGCTAAATCTTTTGTCTCGCACACAGCTGAAGCTAAATCATGTATATCATAAGTATTTGATGCTATACCAATTGATTCGCAGGGATTTGAAACTAAGCCTCCTACTCCGCATTAATTTGAAGCTAAATCATGTGTTTCGCATGAATTTGAAGCTAAATCAAGTGTTTGGCATGGATTTGAAGCTAACTCGTTTTTTTCGCCTGCATTTGAATCTAAATCATGTATATCACAAGTATTTGAAGCTAAACCATTTGTTTCGCATGGATTTGAAGCTAAGCGTTCCACTTCGCAAGAATTTGAAGCTAAATCATGTATATCACAATTATTTGAATCTAAAGCATTTGCTTTGCATTGATTTGAAGATAAGCCTTCTACTTCGCATTGATTTAAAGCTAGATCATGTGTTTCGCATGAATTTGAAGCTAAATCATGTGTTTCGAATGGATTTTGAAGCTAACTCGTTCGATTTGTCTGCATTTGAAGCTATATCACCTATATCTCATGTGTTTGAAGCTCAATGATTTGTTTCGCATAGATATGAAGCTAAACCTTCTACATCGCATTGATTTGATGCTAAACCTTGTGTACCGCATGGATTTGAATATAAACGTTCTACATCGCATTGATTTGCAGCTAAATCATGTGTTTCGAATGGATTTTGAAGCTAACTCGTTTGATTCGTCTGCATTTGAAGCTATATCACTTATATCCCAAGTGTTTGAAGCTCAATCATTTGTTTCGATTAGATATGAAGCTAATCCTTCTACATCGCATTGATGTGATGCTAAACCTTGTGTACCGCATGGATTTCAATCTAAACCTTCTACATCGCATTGATTTGCAGCTAAATCATGTGTTTCGAATGGATTTTGAAGCTAACTCGTTTGATTCGTCGGCATTTGAAGCTATTTCAGCTATATCGCAGTTATATGAATGTAACCCATTTATTTCTCATGGATTTGAAGCTAAGCCTTCTACTTCGCATTGATTTGAAGCTAAATCATATGTTTCTCTTGGGTTTGAAGCTACCTCGTATGTTTCGCCCGCATTTGAAGATGTATCATTTACATCGCCAGCATTTCAAGATATATCATTTTTGTCGCATGGATTTGAAGCTAATCGTTCTACTTATTGATTTGAAGCTAAAACATGTGTTTCGCATGAATTTGAACCTAGATCTTGTCTTTCGCATGCATTTGAAGCTTAACCATGTGTTTTGCATGTATTTGAAGCAAACTCGTTTGTTTCGTCTGCATTTGAATCTATATCACTTATATCCCAAGTGTCTGATGCTAAATCATTTGCTTCTCATGGATTTAAAGCTAAACCTTCTACATCGCATTCATTTGCAGCTAAATCATGTGTTTCGAATGGATTTTGAAGCTAACTCGTTTGATTCGTCTGCATTTGAAGCTATATCACCTATATCCCAAGTGTTTGAAGCTAAATCAGTTGTTCCGAATGGAATTGAAGCTAAGCCTTCTACATCGCATTGATTTGCAGCTAAATCATGTGTTTCGCATGGATTTGAAGCTACCACGCTTGTTTCGTCTACATTTGAAGCTATATCACTTATATCCCAAGTGTTTGAAGCTAAAACATTTGTTTCGCATGGATTTGAAGCTAAACCTTCTACATCGCACTGATTTGAAGGTAAATCGTGTGTTTCGCTCGATATGAAGCTAACTCGTTTGTTTCGTTTGCATTTGAAGCTATATCACTTTTATCGCAAGTATCTGTAGCTAAATCATTTGTGTTGCATTGATTTGAAGTTAAACCTTCTACATCGCTTTGATGTGAAGCTAAACCGACTGCAGTGCATTGATTTGAAGCTAAATCATTTGTCTCCCATGTATTTGAGGCTAACTCGTTTGTTTCCCCTGCATTTGAAGCTATATCACTTATATCGCAAGTATCTGATGCTAAATCATTTGTTTCGCATGGATTTGATGCTAAACCTTCTATATCGCATTGATTTGCAGCAAAATCATGTGTTCTCTTGGATTTGAAGCTAACTCGTTTGTTTCGCCTGCATTTGAAGCTATATCACTTGTATCGCAAGTATTTGAAGAAAAATCATTTTTTTCGCATGGATTTGAAGCTAAACCTTCTACATCGCATTGATTTGCAGTTCAATCATCTGTTTCGCATGGATTTGAAGCTGGCTCGTTTGTTTCGTCTGCATTTGAAGATATATCACTTATATCCCAAGTATTTGCAGCTCAATCATTTGTTTCGCATGGTTTTGAAGCTAAACCTTCTAAATCGCATGAATTTTAAGCTCAATCATGTGTTCCGCATGGATTTGAAGCTAACTCGTTTGTTTTGTCTGCACTTGAAGCAATATCACATATATCGCTAGTATCTGAAGCTAAATCATTTGCTTCGCATGGATTTGAAGCTAAACCTACAACATCGCATTGATTTGCAGTTATATCATGTGTTTCGCATGGATTTGAAGCTAACACGTTTGTTTCGCACGAATTTGAAGCTAATAGATGTTTCGCATTAATTTTAAGCTAAATCATGTGTCACGTATGGAATTAAAGCTAACTGGTTCGTTTCGCCTGCATTTGAAGCTATATAGCCTATATCCCAACTGTTTGAAGCTCAATAATTTGTTTCGCATGGATTTGAATCTAACTCGTTTATTGCGCATGCAGTTGAATCTAAATAACGTATATCACAAGTATCTGAATCTGAAGTATTTTTGTGGCATGGATTTGAATCTAATCCACGTGTACCGCATGAGTTTTAAGCTAAATCATGTGTTCCGCATGGATTTGAAGCTAACTCGTTTGTTTCGACTGCATTTGAAGCTATATCACTTATATCCCAAATGTTTGAAGCTAAATCAGTTGTTTCGCATAGATTTGAAGCTAAACCTTCTACATCGCATTTATTTGTGGTTAAATCATGTGTTTTGCACGGATTTGAAGCTAAGTCGTTTGTTTCCCTTGAATTTGAAGTCTTACCACTTGTATCGCAATTATCTGATGCTAAATAATTAGTTTCGCATGGATTTGAAGCAAAACCTTCTACATCGCATTGATTTGCAGCTAAATCATGTGTTTCGCACGAATTTGAAGCTAATAGATGTGTTTCGCATTAATTTTAAGCTAAATCATGTGTTACGTATGGAATTGAAGCTAACTGGTTTGTTTCGCCTGCATTTGAAGCTATATAGCCTATATCCCAACTGTTTGAAGCTCAATCATTTGTTTCGCATGGATTTGAAGCTAATCCTTCAACGTCGCATTGATTTGCAGCTAAATCATGTGTTTCGCATGGATCTGAAGCTAACTCGTTTGTTTCGTCTGCATTTGAAACTATATCACTTATATCCCAAGTGTTTGAAGCTAAATCATTTGTTTCGCATGGATTTGAAGCTAAACCTTCTACATCGCATGGACTTGAAGCTAACTCGTTTGTTTCGCATGCAGCTGAAGCTATATCACCTATATCCCAACTGTTTGCAGCTCAATAATTTGTTTCGCATGGATTTGAAACTAAACCTTCTAAATCGCATTGATTTGAAGCTAAATCATGTTTTTCGCATGGAGTTGTAGCTAAACCTTCTACATCGCATTGATTTGCAGCAAAATCATGTGTTTCCCTTGGATTTGAAGCTAACTCGTTTGTTTCGTCTGCATTTGAAGCTATGTCACTTATATCGCAAGTATCTGAAGCTAAATCATTTGTGACGCATGCATTTGAAGCTAAACTTGCCACACAGCATTGATTTGAAGCTTAATCATGTGTTTTGCATGGTATTGTGGCTAACTCGTTTGTTTCGCAAGCAGTTGAAGCTATATCACATATATCGCAAGTATCTAAAGCTAAATCATTGGTTTCGCATGGATTTGAAGCTAAACCTTCGACATCGCATTGATTTGCTGTTAAATCATGTGTTTTGCACGGATTTGAAGCTAACTCGTTTGTTTCCCTTGCATTTGAAACCTTATCACTTATATCGCAATTATCTGATGCTAAATAATTAGTTTCGCATGGATTTGAAGCAAAACCTTCTACATCTTATTGATTTGCAGCTAAATAATGTGTTTCGCACGAATTTGAAGCTAACTTGTATGTTTCGCATGCATTTGAAGCTAAATCATGTATATCACAAGTATTTGAAGCTAAACTATTTGTTTCGCACGGATTCGAAGACTATCCTTCTACTTCGCATTGATTTGAATCTAAATCATGTGTATGGCATGGATTAGAAGCTAACTCGTTTGTTTCGCCTGCATTTGAAGCAAAATCATGTATAATTCAAGTATTTGAAGCTGAACCATTTGTTAGGCATGAATGTTAAGCTAAACCATGTGTTTCGAATGAATTTGAAGATAAATCATGTATATCATTAGTATTTGTAGCTAAACCATTTGTTATGCATGGATTTGAATCTATGCCTTCCACTTCGCAAGAATTTGAAGCTAAATCATGTGTTTCAATTGGATTTGAAGCTAACTTGTTTGATTCGCCAGCATTTGAATCTAAATCATGTATATCACAATTATTTGAATTTAAAGCATTTGCTTCGCATTGATTTGAAGATAAGACTTCTACTTCGCATTGATTTGAAGCTAAATCATGTGTTTCGCCTGAGTTTGAAGCTAAATCATGTGTTCCGCTTGGTTATGAAGCTAACTCGTTTGTGTCGCCTGCATTTGAAGCTAAATCATGTATATCAAAAGTATTTGGAGCTAAACGATTTATTTCGCATGGATTCGAAGATAAGCCTTCTACTTCGCATTCATTTGAAACTAAATCATGTGTTGCGCATGGATTGGAAGCTAACTCGTGTGATCGCATGCAGTTGAAGCTAAAGCATTTATGTCACAAGTATTTGATGCTAAACCATTTGTTTCGCATGGATTTGAATCTAAGCCTTCAACTTCGCTTTGATTTGGAGCTAAATCATGTGTTTCGTTTGGATTTTAAGCTAACACGTTTGTTTTGCATGCAGTTGAAGATAAGTAATGTATAAAACAAGTATTTGAAGCAAAACAATTCGTTTCGCATGGATTTGAAACTAAGCCTTCTACTTGGCATTGATTTGAAGCTGAATTATGTGTTTCGCATGGATTCGAGGCTAAGCCTCCTACTTCGTATTGATTTGAAGCTAAATCATGTGTTTCGCATTGATTTGAAGCTAACTCGTTTGTTTCGCATGAAGTTGAAGCTGAATCATGTATATCACGAGCATTTGAAGCTGAACCATTTGTTTCGCAAGAATATGAAGCTAACCCATGTGTTTCATATGAATTTGTAGCTAAATCAGGGGTTTCGCTTGGATTTGAAGCTAACTCGTTCGTTTCATATGCTGTTGATGCTAAATCATGTATATCACAAGTGTTTGAAGCTAAATCATTTCTTTCGCATGAATTTTAAGCTAAATCATGTGTTCCGCGTGGATTTGAACCTAAACCTTCAGCATCGCATTGATTTGCATCTAAATCATGTGTTTCGCATGGATTTGAAGCTAACTCGTTTGTTTCCCCTGCATTTGAAGCTATATCACTTATATCGCAAGTTCATGTGCTAAATCATGTGTTTCGCTTTGACTTGAAGCTATACCTTCTACATCGCATTGATTTGCAGCTAAATCATGTGTTTCGCATGGATTTGAATCTTACTCGATTGTTTCGTCTGCACTTGAAGCAATATCACTTATATCGCTAGTATCTGAAGCTAAATAATTTGTTTCCCATGGATTTGAAGCTAAACCTTCTGCATTGCATTGATTTGCAGCTAAATCATGTGTTTCGCATGGATTTGAAGCTAACTCGTTTGTTGCCCCTGAATTTCAAGCTATATCACTTATATCGCAAGTATCTGATGCTAAATCATTTGTTTCGCATGGATTTGATGCTAAACCTTCTACATCGCATTGATTTGCAGCAAAATCATGTGTTTCGCTTGGATTTGAAGCTAACTCGTTTGTTTCGTCTGCATTTGAAGCTATGTCACTTATATCGCAAGTATCTGAAGCTAAATCATATGTGTCGCATGCTTTTGAAGCTAAACTTGCCACACAGCATTGATTTGAAGCTTAATCATGTGTTTTGCATGGTATTGAGGCTAACTCGTTTGTTTCGCAAGCAGTTGAAGCTATATCACATATATCGCAAGTATCTAAAGCTAAATCATTGGTTTCGCATGAATTTGAAGCTAAATCATGTGTTTCGCATGGATATGAAACTAACTCGTTTGTTTCGCATGGAGTTGAAGCTAAATCATGTATATCACAAGTATTTGAAGCTGAACCAATTGTTCCGCATGAATATTATTCTAATCCATGTGTTTCGCATGAATAATAATCTAAACCATGTGATTCGCATGAATTCAAAGCTAAATCATGTGTTTCGCATGGATTTGAAGCTAACTCGTTTGTTTTGAATGCAGTTGAAGCTAAATCATGTATATCACAAGTATTTGAAGCTGAACCAATTGTTCCGCATGTATATTAATCTAAACCATGTGTTTAGCATGAATAATAATCTAAACCATGTGATTCGCATCAATTTAAAGCTAAATCATGTGTTTCGCATGGTTTTGAAGCTAACTCGTTTGTTTTGAAAGCAGTTGAAGCTAAATCATGTTAATGACAAGTATTTGAAGTTAAACTATTTGATTCGCATGGATTTGAAGCTAAGCCTTCTACTCGGCATTGATTTGAGTCAAAATCACGTGTCTCGCATGGATTTGAAGATAACTCGTTTGTTTCACATGCAGTTGAAGCTCAATCATGTATATCACAAGTATTTGATATTAAACCATTTGTTTCGCATTGGTTTGAAGCTAAGGCTTCACCTCCGCATTGATTTGAAGTTAAATCATGTGTTTCCCTTGGGTGCGAAGCTAAATCTTTTGTCTCGCACACAGCTGAAGCTAAATCATGTATATCATAAGTATTTGATGCTATACCAATTGATTCGCAGGGATTTGAAACTAAGCCTCCTACTCCGCATTAATTTGAAGCTAAATCATGTGTTTCGCATGAATTTGAAGCTAAATCAAGTGTTTGGCATGGATTTGAAGCTAACTCGTTTTTTTCGCCTGCATTTGAATCTAAATCATGTATATCACAAGTATTTGAAGCTAAACCATTTGTTTCGCATGGATTTGAAGCTAAGCGTTCCACTTCGCAAGAATTTGAAGCTAAATCATGTATATCACAATTATTTGAATCTAAAGCATTTGCTTTGCATTGATTTGAAGATAAGCCTTCTACTTCGCATTGATTTAAAGCTAGATCATGTGTTTCGCATGAATTTGAAGCTAAATCATGTGTTTCGAATGGATTTTGAAGCTAACTCGTTCGATTTGTCTGCATTTGAAGCTATATCACCTATATCTCATGTGTTTGAAGCTCAATGATTTGTTTCGCATAGATATGAAGCTAAACCTTCTACATCGCATTGATTTGATGCTAAACCTTGTGTACCGCATGGATTTGAATATAAACGTTCTACATCGCATTGATTTGCAGCTAAATCATGTGTTTCGAATGGATTTTGAAGCTAACTCGTTTGATTCGTCTGCATTTGAAGCTATATCACCTATATCCCAAGTGTTTGAAGCTAAATCAGTTGTTCCGAATGGAATTGAAGCTAAGCCTTCTACATCGCATTGATTTGCAGCTAAATCATGTGTTTCGCATGGATTTGAAGCTAACACGCTTGTTTCGTCTACATTTGAAGCTATATCACTTATATCCCAAGTGTTTGAAGCTAAAACATTTGTTTCGCATGGATTTGAAGCTAAACCTTCTACATCGCACTGATTTGAAGGTAAATCGTGTGTTTCGCTCGATATGAAGCTAACTCGTTTGTTTCGTTTGCATTTGAAGCTATATCACTTTTATCGCAAGTATCTGTAGCTAAATCATTTGTGTTGCATTGATTTGAAGTTAAACCTTCTACATCGCTTTGATGTGAAGCTAAACCGACTGCAGTGCATTGATTTGAAGCTAAATCATTTGTCTCCCATGTATTTGAGGCTAACTCGTTTGTTTCCCCTGCATTTGAAGCTATATCACTTATATCGCAAGTATCTGATGCTAAATCATTTGTTTCGCATGGATTTGATGCTAAACCTTCTATATCGCATTGATTTGCAGCAAAATCATGTGTTCTCTTGGATTTGAAGCTAACTCGTTTGTTTCGCCTGCATTTGAAGCTATATCACTTGTATCGCAAGTATTTGAAGAAAAATCATTTTTTCGCATGGATTTGAAGCTAAACCTTCTACATCGCATTGATTTGCAGTTCAATCATCTGTTTCGCATGGATTTGAAGCTGGCTCGTTTGTTTCGTCTGCATTTGAAGATATATCACTTATATCCCAAGTATTTGCAGCTCAATCATTTGTTTCGCATGGTTTTGAAGCTAAACCTTCTAAATCGCATGAATTTTAAGCTCAATCATGTGTTCCGCATGGATTTGAAGCTAACTCGTTTGTTTTGTCTGCACTTGAAGCAATATCACATATATCGCTAGTATCTGAAGCTAAATCATTTGCTTCGCATGGATTTGAAGCTAAACCTACAACATCGCATTGATTTGCAGTTATATCATGTGTTTCGCATGGATTTGAAGCTAACACGTTTGTTTCGCACGAATTTGAAGCTAATAGATGTTTCGCATTAATTTTAAGCTAAATCATGTGTCACGTATGGAATTAAAGCTAACTGGTTCGTTTCGCCTGCATTTGAAGCTATATAGCCTATATCCCAACTGTTTGAAGCTCAATAATTTGTTTCGCATGGATTTGAATCTAACTCGTTTATTGCGCATGCAGTTGAATCTAAATAACGTATATCACAAGTATCTGAATCTGAAGTATTTTTGTGGCATGGATTTGAATCTAATCCACGTGTACCGCATGAGTTTTAAGCTAAATCATGTGTTCCGCATGGATTTGAAGCTAACTCGTTTGTTTCGACTGCATTTGAAGCTATATCACTTATATCCCAAATGTTTGAAGCTAAATCAGTTGTTTCGCATAGATTTGAAGCTAAACCTTCTACATCGCATTTATTTGTGGTTAAATCATGTGTTTTGCACGGATTTGAAGCTAAGTCGTTTGTTTCCCTTGAATTTGAAGTCTTACCACTTGTATCGCAATTATCTGATGCTAAATAATTAGTTTCGCATGGATTTGAAGCAAAACCTTCTACATCGCATTGATTTGCAGCTAAATCATGTGTTTCGCACGAATTTGAAGCTAATAGATGTGTTTCGCATTAATTTTAAGCTAAATCATGTGTTACGTATGGAATTGAAGCTAACTGGTTTGTTTCGCCTGCATTTGAAGCTATATAGCCTATATCCCAACTGTTTGAAGCTCAATCATTTGTTTCGCATGGATTTGAAGCTAATCCTTCAACGTCGCATTGATTTGCAGCTAAATCATGTGTTTCGCATGGATCTGAAGCTAACTCGTTTGTTTCGTCTGCATTTGAAACTATATCACTTATATCCCAAGTGTTTGAAGCTAAATCATTTGTTTCGCATGGATTTGAAGCTAAACCTTCTACATCGCAAGGACTTGAAGCTAACTCGTTTGTTTCGCATGCAGCTGAAGCTATATCACCTATATCCCAACTGTTTGCAGCTCAATAATTTGTTTCGCATGGATTTGAAACTAAACCTTCTAAATCGCATTGATTTGAAGCTAAATCATGTTTTTCGCATGGAGTTGTAGCTAAACCTTCTACATCGCATTGATTTGCAGCAAAATCATGTGTTTCCCTTGGATTTGAAGCTAACTCGTTTGTTTCGTCTGCATTTGAAGCTATGTCACTTATATCGCAAGTATCTGAAGCTAAATCATTTGTGACGCATGCATTTGAAGCTAAACTTGCCACACAGCATTGATTTGAAGCTTAATCATGTGTTTTGCATGGTATTGAGGCTAACTCGTTTGTTTCGCATGCAGTTGAA
The DNA here is from genome assembly GCF_051020955.1 of Megalopta genalis. Taxonomy (NCBI): domain Eukaryota; kingdom Metazoa; phylum Arthropoda; class Insecta; order Hymenoptera; family Halictidae; genus Megalopta; species Megalopta genalis. Next base: position 123,751 of record NW_027476256.1, on the reverse strand, counting down.
GCTATATCACATACATCGCAAGTATCTGAAGCTAAATCATTGGTTTCGCATGGACTTGAAGCTAAACCTTCGACATCGCATTGATTTGCAGCTAAATCATGTGTTTCCCACGAATTTGAAGCTAATAGATGTGTTTCGCATTAATTTTAAGCTAAATCATGTGTTACGTATGGAATTGAAGCTAACTGGTTTGTTTCGCCAGCATTTGAAGCTATATAGCCTATATCCTAAGTGTTTGAAGCTCAATCATTTGTTTTGCATGGATTTGAAGCTAAACCTTCTACATCGCATTGATTTGCAGCAAAATCATGTGTTTCCCTTGGATTTGAAGCTAACTCGTTTGTTTCGTCTGCATTTGAAGCTATGTCACTTATATCGCAAGTATCTGAAGCTAAATCATTTGTGACGCATGCATTTGAAGCTAAACTTGCCACACAGCATTGATTTGAAGCTTAATCATGTGTTTTGCATGGTATTGAGGCTAACTCGTTTGTTTCGCATGCAGTTGAAGCTATATCACATACATCGCAAGTATCTGAAGCTAAATCATTGGTTTCGCATGGACTTGAAGCTAAACCTTCGACATCGCATTGATTTGCAGCTAAATCATGTGTTTCCCACGAATTTGAAGCTAATAGATGTGTTTCGCATTAATTTTAAGCTAAATCATGTGTTACGTATGGAATTGAAGCTAACTGGTTTGTTTCGCCAGCATTTGAAGCTATATAGCCTATATCCCAAGTGTTTGAAGCTCAATCATTTGTTTTGCATGGATTTGAAGCTAAACCTTCTAAATCGCATTGATTTCAAGCTATATCATGTGTTTCGCATGGACTTGAAGCTAACTCTTTTGTTTCCCCTTCATTTTAAGCTATATCAATTATATCACAAGTATCTCATGCTTAATCATTTGTTTCGCATGGATTTGAAGCTAAACCTTCTACATCGCATTGATTTGAAGCTAAATCATGTGTTTCGCTTGTATATGAAGCTAACTCGTTTGTTTCGCCTGCAGTTGAATCTATATCACTTATATCGCAAGTATATGAAGCTAAATCATTTGTTCGCATGCATTAGAAGCTAAGCCTTCTACTTCGCATTGATTTCAAGCTAAATCGTTTGTGTCGCATGGTTTTGGAGCTAACTCGTTTGTTTCGCCAGCATTTGAAGCTATATCACATATATCGCAATTATCTGGAGATAAATCATTTGTTTCTCATGTAGTTGAAGCAAATCCTTCTACTTCGCATTGATTTGAATCTAAATCATGTGTTCCGCGTGGATTTGAAGATAACTCGTTTGTTTCGCCTGCATTAGAAGCTAAATCATGTGTTTCGCATTGATTTGAAGTTAACTCGTTTGTGTCGCCTGCATTTGAAGCTAAATCATGTATATCACAAGTAGTTGAAGCTAAACCGTTTGTTTAGCACGGATTCGAAGATAAGCCTTATACTTCGCATTGATTTGAAGATAAATCATGTGTTTCGCATGGATGTGAAGCTAACTCGTTTGCTTCGCATGCAGTTGAAGCTAAATCATATATATCACAAGTATTTGAAGCTGAACCATGTGGTTCGCATGAATATTAAGCTAAACCACGTGTTTCGAATGAATTTGAAGCTAAATCATGTGTTTCGCATGGATTTGAAGCTAACTCGTTTTTTTCGCCTGCATTTGAATCTAAATCATGTATATCACAAGTATTTGAAGCTAAACCATTTGTTTCGCATGGATTTGAAGCTAAGCGTTCCACTTCGCTAGAATTTGAAGCTAAATCATGTATATCACAATTATTTGAATCTAAAGCATTTGCTTCGCATTGATTTGAAGATAAGTCTTCTACTTCGCATTGATTTAAAGCTAGATCATGTGTTTCGCATGAATTTGAAGCTAAGTCATGTGTTTCGAATGAATTTGAAGCTAAATCATGTGTTTCGCATGGATTTGAAGCTAACTCGTTTGTTTCGCATGCAGTTGAAGCTATATCACTTATATCACAAGTATTTGAAGCTAAACCGTTTGTTTCGCACGGATTCGAAGATAAGCCTTTTACTTCGCATTGATTTGAAAATAAATCATGTGTTTCGCATGGATTTGAAGCTAACTTGTTTGTTTCGCCTGCATTTGAAGCAAAATCATGTATATCACAAGTATTTGAAACTGAACCATTTGTTTGGCGTGAATATTAAGCTAAACCATGTGTTGCGAATGAATTTGAAGCTAAATCATGTGTTTGGCATGGATTTGAAGATAACTCGTTTGTTTCGCCTGCATTTGGAGCTAAATCATGTATATCACACGTATTTGAAGCTTAACCATTTGTTTCGCATGAATATTAAGCTGAACCATGTGTTTGGAATGAATTTGAAGGTAAATCATGTGTTGCGCATGGATTTGAAACTGAATCATGTATAAAACAAGTACTTGAAGCTAAATCATTTATAAAACAAGCATTTGAATCTAAACCATTTGATTCGCATGGATTTGAAGCTAAGCCTTCCACTTCGCTTTGATTTGAAGCTAAATCATGTGTTTCGCATGGATTTGAAGCTAACTCGTTTGCTTCGCATGCAGTTGAAGCTAAATCATGTATATCACAAGTATTTGAAGCTGAACCATTTGTTTCACTTGAATATTAAGCTAAACCACGTGTTTCGCATGAATTTGAAGCTAAATCACGTGTTTGGCATGGATTTGAAGCTAACTCGTTTGTTTCGCCAGCGTTTGAAGCTAAATCATGTATATCAAAGTATATGAAGCTAAACCATTTGATTCGCTTGGATTTGATGCCAAGCCTTCTACTTCGAATTGATTTGATGCTAAAACATGTGTTTCGCATGAATTTGAAGCTAAATCATGTGCTTCGCTTGGATTTGAAGCTAAGCCTTCTACTTCGCATTGATTTGCAGTTAAATCATGTGATTCGCGTTGATTTGAAGCTAACTCGTTTGTTTCGCATGCAGTTGAAGCTAACTCGTTTGTTTCACATGCAGTTGCAGCTAAATCATTTATATCACAAGTATTTGAAGCTGAACCAATTGTTCCGCATGACTATTAAGCTAAACCATGTGTTTCGCATGAATAATAATCTAAATCATGTGTTTCGCATGAATTTGAAGATAAATGATGCGTTTCGCATGGATTTGAAGCTAACTCGTTTGTTTCGCATGGAGTAGAAGCTAAATCATGTATATCACAAGTATTTGAAGCTGAACCAATTGTTCCGCATGAATATTAATCTAAACCATGTTTTTCGCATGCATAGTAATCTATACCATGTGATTCGCATGAATTTAAAGCTAAATCAAGTGTTTCGCATGGATTTGAAGCTAACTCGTTTGTCTTGAATGCAGTTGAAGCTAAATCATGTATATCACAAGTATTTGAAGCTGAACCAATTGTTCCGCATGAATATTATTCTAATCAATGTGTTTCGCATGAATAATAAACTAAACATGGATATGAAGCTAACTCGTTTATTTCGCATGGAGTTGAAGCTAAATCATGTATATCACAAGTATTTGAAGCTGAACCAATTGTTCCGCATGAATATTATTCTAATCCATGTGTTTCGCATGAATAATAATCTAAACCATGTGATTCGCATGAATTTAAAGCTAAATCATGTGTTTCGCATGGATTTGAAGCTAAATCGTTTGTTTTGAATGCAGTTGAAGCTAAATCATGTATATGACTAGTATTTGATATTAAACCATTTGATTCGCATTGAGTTGAATCTAAGCCTTCTACTTCGCATTGATTTGAAGCTACATCATGTGTTTCACTTGGATTTGAAGCTAACTCGTTTGTTTCGCATGCAGCTGATGCCAAATCATGTATATCACAAGTATTTGATGCTATACCAATTGATTCGCAGGGATTTGAAACTAAGCCTCCTAAATCGCATTAACTTGAAGCTAAATCATGTGCTTCGCTTGGATTTGAAGCTAAGCCTTCTACTTCGCATTGATTTGAAGCTAAATCATGTGTTTCGGATGGATTTAAAGCAAACTCGATTGTTTCGCCTGTATTTGAAGCTAAATCATGTATATCACAAGTATTTGAAGCTAAACCATGTGTTTCGCATGGATTTGAAGCTAAATCGTTTGTTTTGAATGCAGTTGAAGCTAAATCGTGTATATCACAAGTATTTGATATTAAACCATTTGATTCGCATTGAGTTGAATCTAAGCCTTCTACATCGCATTGATTTGAAGCTACATCATGTGTTTCACTTGGATTTGAAGCTAACTCGTTTGTTTCGCATGCAGCTGATGCCAAATCATGTATATCACAAGTATTTGATGCTATTCCAATTGATTCGCAGGGATTTGAAACTAAGCCTCCTAAATCGGATTAACTTGAAGCTAAATCATGTGCTCCGCTTGGATTTGAAGCTAAGCCTCCTACTTCGCATTAATTTGAAGCTAAATCATGTGCTTCGCTTGGATTTGAAGCAAACTAGTTTGTTTCGCCTGCATTTGGAGCTGAATCGTGTATATCACAAGTATTTGAAGCTCAACCATTTGATTCGTATGGATTTGTAGCCAAATCTTCTACTTCGCATTGATTTGAACAAAATTATGTCTTTCGCATGGACTTGAAGCTAAGCCTTCTACTTCGCATTGATTTGAAGCTAAATCAAGTGTATCGCATGGATTTGAAGCAAACTCGTTTGTTTCGCCTACATTTGAAGCTGAATCATTTATATCACAAGTATTTGAAGCTAAAGCATTTGATTCGTATGGATTTGTAGCTAAATCTTCTACTTCGCATTGATTTGAACAAAATTATGTCTTTCCCATGGACTTGAAGTTAAGCCTTCTACTTCACATTCATTTGAAGCTACATCATGTGTTTGGCTTGGATTTGAAGCTAACTCGTTTGTTTCGCCTGTATTTGGAGCTGAATCATGTATATCACTAGTATTTGAAGCTAAACCATTTGTTTCGCATGGATTTGAAGATAAGCCTTCTAGTTCGCATTGTTTTCAAGTTAACTTGATTGTTTCGCCTGCATATGAAGCTATATCACTTACATCGCAATTATCTGAAGATAAATCAGTTGTTTCTCATGTATTTGTAGCTAAGCCGTCTACTTCACATTGATTTGAAACTAGATCATGTGTTTCGCTAGGATTTGATGCTAACTCGTTTGTTTCGCCTGCATTTGAAGCTGAATCATGTATATCACAAGTATTTGAAGCTAAACCATTTGATTCGTACGGATTTGTAGCTAAATCTTCTACTCCGCATTGATTTGAACAGAATTATGTCTTTCGCATGGACTTGAAGCTAAGCCTTCTACTTCGCATTGATTTGAAGCTAGATCATGCGTTTCGCTTGGATTTGAAGCTAACTCGTTTGTTTCGCCTGCATTTGAAGCTAAATCATGTATATCACGAGTATTTGAAGCTAAATCATTTGTTTAGCATGGATTTCAAGCTAAACCTTCTACATCGCATTCATTTGAAGTTAAACCTTCTACATCGCATTCTTTTGAAGCTAAATCATGTGTTTCGCATGGTGTTGTAGCTAAACCTTCTACATCGCATTGATTTGCATCTAAATCATGTGTGTCGCATGGATTTGAAGCTAACTCGTTTGTTGCGCATGCAGATGGATCTAAATAACGTATATCCTAAGCATTTGTAGCTAAACCATCTGTTTCGTATGGATTTGAAGCTATTCCTTCTACTTCGAATTGATTTGTAGCTAAATCACGTGTATCGCATGGATTTTGAAGCAAATTCTTTTGTGTTCCCTACATTTGAAGCTATATCACTTATATCGCAAGTATCTGAACCTAAATCATTTGTTTCGCATGGAGTTGTAGCTAAACCTTCTACATCGCATTGATTTCTTTCTAAATCATGTGTGTCGCATGGATTTGAAGCTAATCCTTCTACTTCGAATTGATTTGTTGCTAAATCATGTGTATCGCATGGATTTTGAAGCAAATTCTTTTGTGTTCCCTACATTTGAAGCTATATCACTTATATCGCAAGTATCTGAACCTAAATCATTTGTTTCGCATGGAGTTGTAGCTAAACCTTCTACATCGCATTGATTTGTTTCTAAATCATGTGTGTCGCATGGATTTGAAGCTAATCCTTCTACTTCGAATTGATTTGTTGCTAAATCATGTGTATCGCATGGATTTTGATGCTAATTCTTTTGTGTTCCCTACAATTGAAGCTATATCGCTTATATCGCAAGTATCTGAAACTAAATCATTTGTTTCGCATGGATTTGAAGCTAAACCTTCAACGTCGCATTGATTTGCAGCTAAATAATGTGTTTCGCATGGATCTGAAGCTAACTCGTTTGTTTCGTCTGCATTTGAAGCTTTATCACTTATATCCCAAGTGTTTGAAGCTAAATCATTTGTTTCGCATGGATTTGAAGCTAAACCTTCTACATCGCATGGGCTTGAAGCTAACTCGTTTGTTTCGCATGCAGCTGATGCTATATCACCTATATCCCAAGTGTTTGCAGCTCAATAATTTGTTTCGCATGGATTTGAAGCTAAACCTTCTAAATCGCATGAATTTTAAGCTAAATCATGTGTTCCGCATTGATTTGAAGCTAACTCGTTTGTTTCGTCTGCACTTGAAGCAATATCACATATATCGCTAGTATCTGAAGCTAAATCATTTGTTTCGCATGGATTTGAACCTAAACCTTCAGTATCGCAATGATTTGCATCTAAATCGTGTGTTTCGCATGGATTTCCAGCTAACTCGTTCGTTTCGCCTGCATTTGATGCTATATCACTTATATCGCAAGTATCTGAAGCTAAATCATTTGTTTAGCATGGATTTCAAGCTAAACCTTCTACATCGCATTCATTTGAAGTTAAACCTTCTACATCGCATTCTTTTGAAGCTAAATCATGTGTTTCGCATGGTGTTGTAGCTAAACCTTCTACATCGCATTGATTTGCATCTAAATCATGTGTGTCGCATGGATTTGAAGCTAACTCGTTTGTTGCGCATGCAGATGGATCTAAATAACGTATATCCTAAGCATTTGTAGCTAAACCATCTGTTTCGTATGGATTTGAAGCTATTCCTTCTACTTCGAATTGATTTGTAGCTAAATCACGTGTATCGCATGGATTTTGAAGCAAATTCTTTTGTGTTCCCTACATTTGAAGCTATATCACTTATATCGCAAGTATCTGAACCTAAATCATTTGTTTCGCATGGAGTTGTAGCTAAACCTTCTACATCGCATTGATTTGTTTCTAAATCATGTGTGTCGCATGGATTTGAAGCTAATCCTTCTACTTCGAATTGATTTGTTGCTAAATCATGTGTATCGCATGGATTTTGATGCTAATTCTTTTGTGTTCCCTACAATTGAAGCTATATCGCTTATATCGCAAGTATCTGAAACTAAATCATTTGTTTCGCATGGATTTGAAGCTAAACCTTCTACATCGCATTGTATTGAAGCTTAATCATGTGTTTCACTTGGATTTGAAGGTAAACTTTCTACATCGCATTGCTGTGAATCTAAATCATGTGTTTCACATGGATTTGAAGCTAAACATTCTACACCGCAATGATTTGCAGCTAAATCATGTGTTTCGAATGGATTTTGAAGCTGACTCGTTTGATTCGTCTGCATTTGAAGCTATATCACTTATATCCCAAGGGTTTGAAGCTCAATCATTTGTTTCGATTAGATATGAAGCTAAACCTTCTACATCGCATTGATGTGATGCTAAACCTTGTGTACCGCATGGATTTCAATCTAAACCTTCTACATCGCAATGATTTGCAGCTAAATCATGTGTTTCGAATGGATTTTGAAGCTAACCCGTTTGATTCGTCTGCATTTGAAGCTATATCACTTATATCCCAAGTGTTTGAAGCTAAATCATTTGTTTCGCATGGATTTGAAGCTAAATCTTCTACATCGCACTGATTTGCAGCTAAATCATTTGTTTCGCATGTATTTGAAGCTAAAACTTCTACATCGCATTGATTTGCAGGTAAATCATGTGTCTCGAATGGATTTTGAAGCTAACTCGTTTGATTCGTCAGCATTTGAATCTATATCACCTATATCTCAAGTGTTTGAAGCTCAATCATTTGTTTCGCATAGATATGAAGCTAAACCTTCTACATCGCATTGATTTGATGCTAAACCTTGTGTACCGCATGGATTTGAAGCTATACCTTCTACATCGCATTGATTTGCAGGTAAATCATGTGTTTCGAATGGATTTTGAAGCTAACTCGTTTGTTTCGTCTGCATTTGAAGCTATATCACTTATATCCCAAGTGTTTGAAGCTAAATCATTTGTTTCGCATAGATATGAAGCTAAACCTTCTACATCGCATTGATTTGTAGCTACATCATTTCTTTCGCATGGATTTGAAGCTAACTCGTTTGTTTCGCATGCAGTTGCATCTATATCACCTATTTCCCAAGTGTTTGAAGCTCAATCATTTGTTTCGCATAGATATGATGCTAAACCTTCTACATCGCATTGATCTGATGCTAAACATTGTGTACCGCATGGATTTGAATCTAAACCATCTACATCGCATTGATTTGCAACTCAATCATTTGTTTCGAAAGGATTTTGAAGCTAACTCGTTTGATTCGTCTGCATTTGAAGCTATATCACCTATATCCCAAGTGTTTGAAGCTCAATCATTTATTTCTCATAGATATGAAGCTAAACCTTCCACATCGCATTGATTTGATGCTAAACCTTGTGTACCGCATGGATTTCAATCTAAACCTTCTTCATCGCATTGATTTGCAGCTAAATCATGTGTTTCGAATGGATTTTGAAGCTAACTCGTTTGATTCGTCTACATTTGAAGCTATATCACTTATATCCCAAGTGTTAGAAGCTCAATCATTTGTTTCGCTTAGATATGAAGCTAAACCTTCTACATCACATTGATTTGATGCTAAACCTTGTGTACCGCATGGATTTCAATCTAAACCTTCTACATCGCATTGATTTGCAGCTAAATCATGTGTTTCGAATGGATTTTGAAGCTAACTCGTTTGATTCGTCTGCATTTGATGCTATATCACTTATATCCCAAGTGTTAGAAGCTCAATCATTTGTTTCGCTTAGATATGAAGCTAAACCTTCTTCATCACATTGATTTGATGATAAACCTTGTGTACCGCATGGATTTCAATCTAAACCTTCTACATCGCATTGATTTGCAGCTAAATCATGTGTTTCGAATGGATTTTGAAGCTAACTAGTTTGATTCGTCTGCATTTGAAGCTATATCACTTATATCCCAAGTGTTTGAAGCTAAATCATTTGTTTCGCATGGATTTGAAGCTAAACCTTCTACATCGCATTAATTTGATGCTAAACCTTATGTTCCGCATGGATTTCAATCTAAACCTTCTACATTGCATTGATTTGCAGCTAAATCATGTGTTTCGAATGGATTTTGAAGCTAACTCGTTTGATTCGTCTGCATTTGAAGTTATATCACTTATATCCCAAGTGTTTGAAGCTAAATCATTTGTTTCGCAAGGATTTGAAGCTAAACCTTCTACATCGCATTGATTTGTAGCTACATCATTTGTTTCGCATGGATTTGATGCAAAACCTTCTACATCGCATTGATTTGAACCTAAATCATTTGTTTCGAATGGATTTGAAGCTAACTCGTTTGTTTCGCATGCAGTTGCAACTATATCACCTATATCCCAAGTGTTTGAAACTCAATCATTTGTTTCGCTTAGATATGAAGCTAAACCTCCTACATCGCATTGATTTGATGCTAAACCTTGTGTAGCGCATGGATTTCAATCTAAACCTTCTACATCGCATTGATTTGCAGCAAAATCATGTGTTTCGAATTGATTATGAAGCTAACTCGTTTGATTCGTCTGCATTTGAAGCTATATCACCTATACCCCAAGTGTTTGAAGCTCAATCATTTGTTTCGCTTAGATATGAAGCTAAACCTTCTACATCGCATTGATTTGATGCTAAACCTTGTGTACCGCATGGATTTCAATCTAAACCTTCTACATTGCATTTATTTTGCAGCTAAATCATGTGTTTCGAATGGATTTTGAAGCTAACTCGTTTGATTCGTCTGCCTTTGAAGCTATATCACCTATATCCCAAGTGTTTGAAGCTCAATCATTTATTTCTCATAGATATGAAGCTAAACCTTCCACATCGCATTGATTTGATGCTAAACCTTGTGTACCGCATGGATTTCAATCTAAACCTTCTACATCGCATTGATTTCCAGCTAAATCATGTGTTTCGCTTGGATTTGAAGCTAACTCGTTTGTTTCGCATACAGTTGAAGCTATATCACATATATCGCAAGTATCTGAAGCTAAGTCATTGGTTTCGCATGGATTTGAAGCTATATCACATATATCACAAGTATCTGAAGCTAAATCATTGTTTTCGCATGGATTTGAAGCTAAACCTTCAACGTTGCATTGATTTGCAGCCAAATCATGTGTTTCGCATGGATCTGAAGCTAACTCGTTTGTTTCGTCTACATTTGAAGCTATATCACTTATATCCCAAGTGTTTGAAGCTAAATCATTTGTTTCGCATGGATTTGAAGCTAAACCTTCTACATCGCATGGACTTGAAGCTAACTCGTTTGCTTCGCATGCAGCTGAAGCTATATCACCTATATCCCAAGTGTTTGCAGCTCACTAATTTGTTTCGCATGGATTTGAAGCTAAACCTTCTAAATCGCATGAATTTTAAGCTAAATCATGTGTTCCGCATCTATTTGAAGGTAACTGGTTTGTTTCGTGTACACTTGAAGCAATATCACATATATCGCTAGTATCTGAAGCTAAATCATTTGTTTCGCATGGATTTGAAGCTAAACCTTCTACTTCGCATTGATTTGAAGCAAAATCATGTTTTTCGCTTGGATTTCGAGCTAACTCGTTTGTTTCGTCTGCATTTGAAGGTATATCACTTATATCCCAAGTGTTTGCAGCTAAATCATTTGTTTAGCGTGGATTTGAAGCTAGCTCGTTTGTTCCCCTTGCATTTGAAGCTATATCAGTTATATCGCTAGTATCTGATTCTAAATCATTTGTTTCGCATGGATTTGAATCTAAGCCTTGTACCTCGCATTGATTTGAATCAAAATCATGTGTTTCGCTTGGATTTCGAGCTAACTCGTTTGTTCCGTCTGCATTTGAAGCTATATCACTTATATCTCAAGTATCTGAACCTAAATCATTTGTATCGCATGGATTTGAAGCTAAGCCTTCTACTTCCCATTGATTTGAAGCTAAATCATGTGTATCGCATGGATTTTGAAGCTAACTCGTTTGATTCGTCTGTATTCGAAGCAATATCACTTATATCGCAAGTATCCGAAGCTAAATCATTTGTGTCGCATGGATTTGAAGCTAACTCGTTTGTTTCGTCTGCATTTAGAGCTATATCTCTTATATCCCAAGTGTTTGCAGTTCAATCATTTGTTTCTCATGGATTTGAAGCTAAACCTTCTAAATCGCATGAATTTTAAGCTCAATCATGTTTTCCGCATGGATTTGAAGCCAACTCGTTTGTTTCGTCTGCACTTGAAGCAATATCACATATATCGCTAGTATCTGACGCTAAATCATTTGTTCCGCATGGATTTGAAGCTAAACCTTCTAAATCGCATTGATTTGCAGCTATATCATGTGTTTCGCATCGATTCGAAGCTAACTCGTTTGTTTCGTCTGCACTTGAAGCCATATCACATATATCGCTAGTATCTGAAGCTAAATCATTTGTTTCCCATGGATTTGTAGCTAAACCTTCAGCATCGCATTGATTTGCATCTAAATCATGTGTTTCGCTTCGATTTCGAGCTAACTCGTTTGTTTCTCCTGCATTTGAAACTATATCACTTATATCGCAAGTATCTGAAACTAAATCATTTGTGTCGCATGGATTTGGAGCTAAACCTACTACATAGCATTGATTTGAAGCTCAGTCATGTGTTTTGCATGGATTTGAAGCTAACTCGTTTGTTTCCTCTGCATTTGAAGCTATGTCACTTATATCGCGAGCAACTGATGCTAAATCACTTGATTCGCATGGATTTGAATCTAAACCTTCTACATCGCATTGATTTGTATCTAAATCATGTGTTTCGCAAGGATTTGAATCTAACTCGTTTGTTTCGTCTGCATTTGAAGGTATATCACTTATATCCCATGTGTTTGAAGCTAAATCATTTGTTTCGCATGGATTTGAAGCTAAATCTTCTACATCGCATTGATTTGCAGCTAAATCCTGTGTTTCTCATGCATTTGAAGCTACATCACTTATATCGCAAGTATCTGAACCTAAATCATTTGTATCGCATGGATTTGAAGCTAAGCCTTCTACTTCCCATTGATTTGAAGCTAAATCATGTGTATCGCATGGATTTTGAAGCTAACTCGTTTGATTCGTCTGTATTCGAAGCAATATCACTTATATCGCAAGTATCCGAAGCTAAATCATTTGTGTCGCATGGATTTGAAGCTAACTCGTTTGTTTCGTCTGCATTTAGAGCTATATCTCTTATATCCCAAGTGTTTGCAGTTCAATCATTTGTTTCTCATGGATTTGAAGCTAAACCTTCTAAATCGCATGAATTTTAAGCTCAATCATGTTTTCCGCATGGATTTGAAGCCAACTCGTTTGTTTCGTCTGCACTTGAAGCAATATCACATATATCGGTAGTATCTGACGCTAAATCATTTGTTCCGCATGGATTTGAAGCTAAACCTTCTAAATCGCATTGATTTGCAGCTATATCATGTGTTTCGCATCGATTCGAAGCTAACTCGTTTGTTTCGTCTGCACTTGAATCCATATCACATATATCGCTAGTATCTGAAGCTAAATCATTTGTTTCCCATGGATTTGTAGCTAAACCTTCAGCATCGCATTGATTTGCATCTAAATCATGTGTTTCGCTTCGATTTCGAGCTAACTCGTTTGTTTCTCCTGCATTTGAAACTATATCACTTATATCGCAAGTATCTGAAACTAAATCATTTGTGTCGCATGGATTTGAAGCTAAACCTACTACATAGCATTGATTTGAAGCTCAGTCATGTGTTTTGCATGGATTTGAAGCTAACTCGTTTGTTTCCTCTGCATTTGAAGCTATGTCACTTATATCGCGAGCAACTGATGCTAAATCACTTGATTCGCATGGATTTGAATCTAAACCTTCTACATCGCATTGATTTGTATCTAAATCATGTGTTTCGCAAGGATTTGAATCTAACTCGTTTGTTTCGTCTGCATTTGAAGGTATATCACTTATATCCCATGTGTTTGAAGCTAAATCATTTGTTTCGCATGGATTTGAAGCTAAACCTTCTACATCGCATTGATTTGCAGCTAAATCCTGTGTTTCGCATGGATTTGAAGCATACTCGTTTGTTTCCCCTGCATTTGAAGATATATCACTTGTATCGCAAGTATCTGATGCTGAATCATTTGTTTCGCGTGGATTTGACGCTAAACCTTCTACATCGCATTGATTGCAGCAAAATCATGTGTTTCGCACGAATTTGAAGCTAATAGATGTGTTTCGCATTAATTTTAAGCTAAATCATGTGTTACGTATGGAATTGAAGCTGACTCGTTTGTTTCTCCTGCATTTGAAGCTATATCACAAATCGCATGTATGTGACCCTAAATCATTTGTTTCGTATGGATTTGAAGCTAAACCTTCTTCATTGCATTGATTTGCAGCTAAATCATGTGTTTCGCATTGATTTGAAGCTAACTCGTTTGTTTCCCCTGCATTTGAAGCTATATCACTTATATCGCAAGTATCTGATGCTGAATCACTTGTTTCGCATGGATTTGACGCTAAACCTTCTACAACGCATTGATTTGCAGCAAAATCATGTGTTTCGCACGAATGTGAAGCTCATAGATGTGTTTCGCATTAATTTTAAGCTAAATCATGTGTTACGTATGGAATTGAAGCTAACTGGTTTGTTTCGCCAGCATTTGAAGCTATATAGCCAATATCCCAACTGTTTGAAGCTCAATCATTTGTATCGCATGGATTTGAAGCTAAACCTTCTACCTCGCATTGATTTGTTGCTAAATCCTGCGTTTCGCATGGATTTGGAGCTAACTCGTTTGTTTCTCCTGCATTTGAAGCTATATCACTTATATCCCGTGTGTTTGAAGCTAAATCATTTGTTTCGCATGGATTCGAAGCTAAATCATGTGTATCGCATGGATTTTGAAACTAACTCGTTTGATTCGTCTGCATTGGAAGCAATATCACTTATATCGCAAGTATCTGAAGCTAAATCATTGGTTTCGCATGGATTTGTAGCCAAACCTTCGACATCGCATTGATTTGCTGTTAAATCATGTGTTTTGCATGGATTTGAAGCTAACTCTTCTGTTTCGTCTGCATTTGAAGCTATATCACTTATATCGCGAGCAACTGATGCTTAATCACTTGATTCGCATGGATTTGAAGCTAAACCTTCTACATCGCATTGATTTGCATCTAAATCATGTGTTTCGCATGGATTTGAAGCTAACTCGTTTGTTTCCCCTGCATTTAAAGCTATATCACAAATCGAAAGTATGTGACTCTAAATCATTTGTTTCGCGTGGGTTTGAAGCTAAGCATTCTACATCGCATTCATTTGCTGCTAAATCATGTGTTTTGCACGGATTTGAAGCTAACTCGTTTGTTTCGCATGCAGTTGAAGCTATATCACATATATCGCAAGTATCTGAAGCTAAATCATTGGTTTCGCATGTATTTGAAGCTAAACCTTCGACATCGCATTGATTTGCTGTTAAAACATGTGTTTTGCATGGATTTGAAGCTAACTCGTTTGTTTCCTTTGCATTTGAAGCTATATCTCTTATATCCCAAGTGTTTGCAGCTCAATCATTTGTTTCGCATGGATTTGAAGCTAAACCTTCTAAAACGCATGAATTTTAAGCTCAATCATGTTTTCCGCATGGATTTGATGCTAACTCGATTGTTTCGTCTGTACTTGAAGCAATATCACATATATCGCTAGTATCTGAAGCTAAATCATTTGTTTCGCATGGATTTAAAGCAAAACCTTCTAAATCGCATTGATTTGCAGCTATATCATGTGTTTCGCATGGATTTGAAGCTAACTCGTTTGTTTCCCCTGCATTTAAAGCTATATCACAAATCGAAAGTATGTGACTCTAAATCATTTGTTTCGCGTGGGTTTGAAGCTAAGCATTCTACATCGCATTCATTTGCTGCTAAATCATGTGTTTTGCACGGATTTGAAGCTAACTCGTTTGTTTCGCATGCAGTTGAAGCTATATCACATATATCGCAAGTATCTGAAGCTAAATCATTGGTTTCGCATGGATTTGAAGCTAAACCTTCGACATCGCATTGATTTGCTGTTAAATCATGTGTTTTGCATGGATTTGAAGCTAACTCGTTTGTTTCCCTTGCATTTGAAGCTGTATCACTTATATCGCAATTATCTGATGCTAAATCATTAGTTTCGCATAGATTTGAAGCAAAACCTTCTACATCGCATTGATTTGCAGCTAAATCATGTGTTTCGCTTGGATTTGAAGCTAATAGATGTGTTTCGCATTAATTTTAAGCTAAATCATGTGTTACGTATGGAATTGAAGCTAACTGGTTTGTTTCGCCTGCATTTGAAGCTATATAGCTTATATCCAAACTGTTTGAAGCTCAATCATTTGTTTCGCATGGATTTGAAGCTAACTCGTTTGTTGCGCATGCAGTTGAATCTAAATAACATATATCACAAGTATCTGAATCTAAAGTATTTGTTTGGCATGGATTTGAATCTAATCCACGTGTATCGCATGAGTTTTAAGCTAAATCATGTGTTCTGCGTGGATTTGAAGCTAACTCGTTTGTTTCGACTGCACTTGAAGCAATATCACTTATATCGCTAGTATCAGAAGCTAAATCATTTGTTTCGCATGGATTTGAAGCTAAACCTGCAACGTCGCATTGATTTGCAGCTAAATCATGTGTTTCGCATGGATCTGAAGCTTACTCGTTTGTTTCCCCTGCATTTGAAGCTATATCATTTATATCGCAAGTATCTGATGCTAAATCATTTGTTTCGCATGGATTTGTCGCTAAATCTTCTACATCGCATTGATTTGCAGCAAAATCATGTGTTTCGCTTTGATTTGATGCTAACTCGTTTGTTTCCCTTGCATTTGAAGCTATATCACTTATATCGCAATTATCTGATGCTAAATCATTAGTTTCGCATGGATTTGAAGCTAAACCTTCTACATCGCATTGTATTGAAGCTTAATCATGTGTTTCACTTGGATTTGAAGGTAAACTTTCTACATCGCATTGCTGTGAATCTAAATCATGTGTTTCACATGGATTTGAAGCTAAACATTCTACACCGCAATGATTTGCAGCTAAATCATGTGTTTCGAATGGATTTTGAAGCTGACTCGTTTGATTCGTCTGCATTTGAAGCTATATCACTTATATCCCAAGTGTTTGAAGCTCAATCATTTGTTTCGATTAGATATGAAGCTAAACCTTCTACATCGCATTGATGTGATGCTAAACCTTGTGTACCGCATGGATTTCAATCTAAACCTTCTACATCGCATTGATTTGCAGCTAAATCATGTGTTTCGAATGGATTTTGAAGCTAACCCGTTTGATTCGTCTGCATTTGAAGCTATATCACTTATATCCCAAGTGTTTGAAGCTAAATCATTTGTTTCGCATGGATTTGAAGCTAAATCTTCTACATCGCACTGATTTGCAGCTAAATCATTTGTTTCGCATGTATTTGAAGCTAAAACTTCTACATCGCATTGATTTGCAGGTAAATCATGTGTCTCGAATGGATTTTGAAGCTAACTCGTTTGATTCGTCAGCATTTGAATCTATATCACCTATATCTCAAGTGTTTGAAGCTCAATCATTTGTTTCGCATAGATATGAAGCTAAACCTTCTACATCGCATTGATTTGATGCTAAACCTTGTGTACCGCATGGATTTGAAGCTATACCTTCTACATCGCATTGATTTGCAGGTAAATCATGTGTTTCGAATGGATTTTGAAGCTAACTCGTTTGTTTCGTCTGCATTTGAAGCTATATCACTTATATCCCAAGTGTTTGAAGCTAAATCATTTGTTTCGCATAGATATGAAGCTAAACCTTCTACATCGCATTGATTTGTAGCTACATCATTTCTTTCGCATGGATTTGAAGCTAACTCGTTTGTTTCGCATGCAGTTGCATCTATATCACCTATTTCCCAAGTGTTTGAAGCTCAATCATTTGTTTCGCATAGATATGATGCTAAACCTTCTACATCGCATTGATCTGATGCTAAACATTGTGTACCGCATGGATTTGAATCTAAACCATCTACATCGCATTGATTTGCAACTCAATCATTTGTTTCGAAAGGATTTTGAAGCTAACTCGTTTGATTCGTCTGCATTTGAAGCTATATCACCTATATCCCAAGTGTTTGAAGCTCAATCATTTATTTCTCATAGATATGAAGCTAAACCTTCCACATCGCATTGATTTGATGCTAAACCTTGTGTACCGCATGGATTTCAATCTAAACCTTCTTCATCGCATTGATTTGCAGCTAAATCATGTGTTTCGAATGGATTTTGAAGCTAACTCGTTTGATTCGTCTGCATTTGAAGCTATATCACTTATATCCCAAGTGTTAGAAGCTCAATCATTTGTTTCGCTTAGATATGAAGCTAAACCTTCTACATCACATTGATTTGATGCTAAACCTTGTGTACCGCATGGATTTCAATCTAAACCTTCTACATCGCATTGATTTGCAGCTAAATCATGTGTTTCGAATGGATTTTGAAGCTAACTCGTTTGATTCGTCTGCATTTGATGCTATATCACTTATATCCCAAGTGTTAGAAGCTCAATCATTTGTTTCGCTTAGATATGAAGCTAAACCTTCTTCATCACATTGATTTGATGATAAACCTTGTGTACCGCATGGATTTCAATCTAAACCTTCTACATCGCATTGATTTGCAGCTAAATCATGTGTTTCGAATGGATTTTGAAGCTAACTAGTTTGATTCGTCTGCATTTGAAGCTATATCACTTATATCCCAAGTGTTTGAAGCTAAATCATTTGTTTCGCATGGATTTGAAGCTAAACCTTCTACATCGCATTAATTTGATGCTAAACCTTATGTTCCGCATGGATTTCAATCTAAACCTTCTACATTGCATTGATTTGCAGCTAAATCATGTGTTTCGAATGGATTTTGAAGCTAACTCGTTTGATTCGTCTGCATTTGAAGTTATATCACTTATATCCCAAGTGTTTGAAGCTAAATCATTTGTTTCGCAAGGATTTGAAGCTAAACCTTCTACATCGCATTGATTTGTAGCTACATCATTTGTTTCGCATGGATTTGATGCAAAACCTTCTACATCGCATTGATTTGAACCTAAATCATTTGTTTCGAATGGATTTGAAGCTAACTCGTTTGTTTCGCATGCAGTTGCAACTATATCACCTATATCCCAAGTGTTTGAAACTCAATCATTTGTTTCGCTTAGATATGAAGCTAAACCTCCTACATCGCATTGATTTGATGCTAAACCTTGTGTAGCGCATGGATTTCAATCTAAACCTTCTACATCGCATTGATTTGCAGCAAAATCATGTGTTTCGAATTGATTATGAAGCTAACTCGTTTGATTCGTCTGCATTTGAAGCTATATCACCTATACCCCAAGTGTTTGAAGCTCAATCATTTGTTTCGCTTAGATATGAAGCTAAACCTTCTACATCGCATTGATTTGATGCTAAACCTTGTGTACCGCATGGATTTCAATCTAAACCTTCTACATTGCATTTATTTTGCAGCTAAATCATGTGTTTCGAATGGATTTTGAAGCTAACTCGTTTGATTCGTCTGCCTTTGAAGCTATATCACCTATATCCCAAGTGTTTGAAGCTCAATCATTTATTTCTCATAGATATGAAGCTAAACCTTCCACATCGCATTGATTTGATGCTAAACCTTGTGTACCGCATGGATTTCAATCTAAACCTTCTACATCGCATTGATTTCCAGCTAAATCATGTGTTTCGCTTGGATTTGAAGCTAACTCGTTTGTTTCGCATACAGTTGAAGCTATATCACATATATCGCAAGTATCTGAAGCTAAATCATTGTTTTCGCATGGATTTGAAGCTAAACCTTCAACGTTGCATTGATTTGCAGCCAAATCATGTGTTTCGCATGGATCTGAAGCTAACTCGTTTGTTTCGTCTACATTTGAAGCTATATCACTTATATCCCAAGTGTTTGAAGCTAAATCATTTGTTTCGCATGGATTTGAAGCTAAACCTTCTACATCGCATGGACTTGAAGCTAACTCGTTTGCTTCGCATGCAGCTGAAGCTATATCACCTATATCCCAAGTGTTTGCAGCTCACTAATTTGTTTCGCATGGATTTGAAGCTAAACCTTCTAAATCGCATGAATTTTAAGCTAAATCATGTGTTCCGCATCGATTTGAAGGTAACTGGTTTGTTTCGTGTACACTTGAAGCAATATCACATATATCGCTAGTATCTGAAGCTAAATCATTTGTTTCGCATGGATTTGAAGCTAAACCTTCTACTTCGCATTGATTTGAAGCAAAATCATGTTTTTCGCTTGGATTTCGAGCTAACTCGTTTGTTTCGTCTGCATTTGAAGGTATATCACTTATATCCCAAGTGTTTGCAGCTAAATCATTTGTTTAGCGTGGATTTGAAGCTAGCTCGTTTGTTCCCCTTGCATTTGAAGCTATATCAGTTATATCGCTAGTATCTGATTCTAAATCATTTGTTTCGCATGGATTTGAATCTAAGCCTTGTACCTCGCATTGATTTGAATCAAAATCATGTGTTTCGCTTGGATTTCGAGCTAACTCGTTTGTTCCGTCTGCATTTGAAGCTATATCACTTATATCTCAAGTATCTGAACCTAAATCATTTGTATCGCATGGATTTGAAGCTAAGCCTTCTACTTCCCATTGATTTGAAGCTAAATCATGTGTATCGCATGGATTTTGAAGCTAACTCGTTTGATTCGTCTGTATTCGAAGCAATATCACTTATATCGCAAGTATCCGAAGCTAAATCATTTGTGTCGCATGGATTTGAAGCTAACTCGTTTGTTTCGTCTGCATTTAGAGCTATATCTCTTATATCCCAAGTGTTTGCAGTTCAATCATTTGTTTCTCATGGATTTGAAGCTAAACCTTCTAAATCGCATGAATTTTAAGCTCAATCATGTTTTCCGCATGGATTTGAAGCCAACTCGTTTGTTTCGTCTGCACTTGAAGCAATATCACATATATCGGTAGTATCTGACGCTAAATCATTTGTTCCGCATGGATTTGAAGCTAAACCTTCTAAATCGCATTGATTTGCAGCTATATCATGTGTTTCGCATCGATTCGAAGCTAACTCGTTTGTTTCGTCTGCACTTGAATCCATATCACATATATCGCTAGTATCTGAAGCTAAATCATTTGTTTCCCATGGATTTGTAGCTAAACCTTCAGCATCGCATTGATTTGCATCTAAATCATGTGTTTCGCTTCGATTTCGAGCTAACTCGTTTGTTTCTCCTGCATTTGAAACTATATCACTTATATCGCAAGTATCTGAAACTAAATCATTTGTGTCGCATGGATTTGAAGCTAAACCTACTACATAGCATTGATTTGAAGCTCAGTCATGTGTTTTGCATGGATTTGAAGCTAACTCGTTTGTTTCCTCTGCATTTGAAGCTATGTCACTTATATCGCGAGCAAACTGATGCTAAATCACTTGATTCGCATGGATTTGAATCTAAACCTTCTACATCGCATTGATTTGTATCTAAATCATGTGTTTCGCAAGGATTTGAATCTAACTCGTTTGTTTCGTCTGCATTTGAAGGTATATCACTTATATCCCATGTGTTTGAAGCTAAATCATTTGTTTCGCATGGATTCGAAGCTAAATCATGTGTATCGCATGGATTTTGAAACTAACTCGTTTGATTCGTCTGCATTGGAAGCAATATCACTTATATCGCAAGTATCTGAAGCTAAATCATTGGTTTCGCATGTATTTGAAGCTAAACCTTCGACATCGCATTGATTTGCTGTTAAATCATGTGTTTTTGCATGGATTTGAAGCTAACTCGTTTGTTTCCTTTGCATTTGAAGCTGTATCACTTATTTCGCAATTATCTGATGCTAAATCATTAGTTTCGCATGGATTTGAAGCTAAACCTTCTACATCGCATTGATTTGACGATAAATCATGTGTTCGCTTGGATATGAAGCTAACTCGTTTGTTTCGCCTGCAGTTGAATCTATATCACTTATATCGCAAGTATTTGAAGCTAAATCATTTGTTCCGTATGGAGTAGAAGCTAAGCCTTCTACTTCGCATTGATTTGAAGCTAAATCGTTTGTTTCGCATGGATTTGGAGCTAACTCGTTTGTTTCTCCTGCATTTGAAGCTATATCACGAATCGAATGTATCTGATCCTAAATCATTTGTTTCGCGTGGGTTTGAAGCTAAGCATTCTAGATCGCATTGATTTGCTGCTAAATCATGCGTTTCGCATGGATTTAAAGCTAATAGATGTGTTTCGCAACAATTTTAAGCTAAATCATGTGTTACGTATTGAATTGAAGCTAAACCTTCTACATCGCATTGATTTGCAGCTAAATCCTGTGTTTCGCATGGATTTGAAGCTTACTCGTCTGTTTCGTCTGCATTTGAAGCCATATCACTTATATCCCGAGTGTTTGAAGCTAAATGAGTTGTTCCGCATGGATTAGAAACTAAGCCTTCTACTTCGCATTGATTTGAAGCCAAATCCTTTGTTTCGCATGGATTTGGAGCTAACTCGTTTGTTTCTCCTGCATTTGGAGCTATATCACTAATCGAATGTATGTGACTCTAAATCTTTTATTTCGCGTGGGTTTGAAGCTAAGCATTCAACATCGCATTGATTTGCTGCTAAATCATGTGTTTTACATGCATTTGAAGCTAAGCATTCTACATCGCATAGATTTGAAGCTTGCTCGTTTGTTCCGTCTGCATTTGAAACTATATCACTTGTATCGCAAGTATCTGAAGCTAAATCATTTGTGTCGCATGGATTTGAAGCTAAACCTACTACATAGCATTGATTTGAAGCTCAATCATGTGTTATGCATGGATTTGAAGCTAACTCGTTTGTTTCCCCTGCATTTGAAGCTATGTCACTTATATCGCGAGTAACTGATGCTAAATCACTTGATTCGCATGGATTTGAAGCTAAACCATCTACATCGCATTGATTTGCATCTAAATCATGTGTTTCGCATGGATTTGAAGCTAAGCATTCTACATCGTATAGATTTGAACCTTGCTCGTTTGTTCCGTCTGCATTTGAAACTATATCACTTATATCGCAAGTATCTGAAGCTAAATCATGTGTTTCGCATGGATTTGCTGCTAACTCGTTTCTTTCCCCTGCATTTGAAGCAATATCACTTATATCGCATGTATCTGATGCAAGATCATTTGCGTCGCATGAATTTGAAGGTAACTTGTTTCGCCTGCAATTGAAGTTATATCACTTGTATCGCAAGTTTTTGAAGAAAAATCATTTTTTTCGCACGGATTTGAAGCTAAACCTTCTACATCGCATTGATTTGCAGTTCAATCATGTCTTTCGCATGGATTTGAAGCTAACTCGTTTGTTTCGTCTGCATTTGAAGCTAACTCGTTTGTTTCTCCTGCATTTGAAGCTATATCACGAATCGAATGTATCTGATCCTAAATCATTTGTTTCGCGTGGGTTTGAAGCTAAGCATTCTAGATCGCATTGATTTGCTGCTAAATCATGCGTTTCGCATGGATTTGAAGCTAACTCGTATGTTTCGTCTGCATTTGAAGCCATATCACTTATATCGCAAGTATCTGAAGCTAAATCATTGGTTTCGCGTGGATTTGAAGCTGAACCTTCTACATAGCAATGATTTGAAGCTCAATCATGTGTTTTGCATGGAGTTGCTGCTATCTCGTTTGTTTCCCCTGCATTTGAAGCTATATCACTTATATCGCATGCATCTGATGCAAAATCATTTGTGTCGCATGGATTTGAAGGTTACTTGTTTCGCCTGCATTTGAAGCTATATCACTTGTATCGCATGTATCTGATGCAAAATCATTTGTGTCGCATGGATTTGAAGGTTACTTGGTTCGTCTGCATTTGAAGCTACGTCACTTATATCGCAAGTATCTGATGCTAAATCATTTGTGTCGCGTGGATTTGAAGCAAAACCTTCTACATCGCATTGATTTGCAGCTAAATCATGTGTTTCGCACGAATTTGAAGCTAATAGATGTGTTTCGCATTAATTTTAAGCTAAATCATGTGTTACGTATGGAATTGAAGTTAACTGGTCTGTTTCTCCTGCATTTGATGCTATATCACAAATCGAATGTATGTGACCCTAAATAATTTGCTTCGCGTGGGTTTGAATCTAAGCATTCTACATCGCATTGATTTGTTGCTAAATCCTGTGTTTCGCATGGATTTGGAGCTAACTCGTTTGTTCCTCCTGCATTTGAAGCTATATCACAAATCGAATGTATGTGACCCTAAATCATTTGTTTCGCGTGGGTTTGAAGCTAAGCATTCTACATCGCATTGATTTGCTGCTTAAACATGTGTTTCGCATGGATTTGAAGCTAACTCGTTTGTTTTCGTTTGCATTTGAAGCTATATCTCTTATATCCCAAGTGTTTGCAGCTCAATCATTTGTTTCGCATGGATTTGAAGCTAAACCTTCTAAAACGCATGAATTTTAAGATCAATCATGTTTTCCGCATGGATTTGATGCTAACTCGATTGTTTCGTCTGTACTTGAAGCAATATCACATATATCGCTAGTATCTGAAGCTAAATCATTTGTTTCACATGGATTTAAAGCAAAACCTTCTAAATCGCATTGATTTGCAGCTATATCATGTGTTTCGCATGGATTTGAAGCTAACTCGTTTGTTTCCCCTGCATTTAAAGCTATATCACAAATCGAAAGTATGTGACTCTAAATCATTTGTTTCGCGTGGGTTTGAAGCTAAGCATTCTACATCGCATTCATTTGCTGCTAAATCATGTGTTTTGCACGGATTTGAAGCTAACTCGTTTGTTTCGCATGCAGTTGAAGCTATATCACATATATCGCAAGTATCTGAAGCTAAATCATTGGTTTCGCATGGATTTGAAGCTAAACCTTCGACATCGCATTGATTTGCTGTTAAATCATGTGTTTTGCATGGATTTGAAGCTAACTCGTTTGTTTCCCTTGCATTTGAAGCTGTATCACTTATATCGCAATTATCTGATGCTAAATCATTAGTTTCGCATAGATTTGAAGCAAAACCTTCTACATCGCATTGATTTGCAGCTAAATCATGTGTTTCGCTTGGATTTGAAGCTAATAGATGTGTTTCGCATTAATTTTAAGCTAAATCATGTGTTACGTATGGAATTGAAGCTAACTGGTTTGTTTCGCCTGCATTTGAAGCTATATAGCTTATATCCAAACTGTTTGAAGCTCAATCATTTGTTTCGCATGGATTTGAAGCTAACTCGTTTGTTGCGCATGCAGTTGAATCTAAATAACATATATCACAAGTATCTGAATCTAAAGTATTTGTTTGGCATGGATTTGAATCTAATCCACGTGTATCGCATGAGTTTTAAGCTAAATCATGTGTTCTGCGTGGATTTGAAGCTAAACTCGTTTGTTTCGACTGCACTTGAAGCAATATCACTTATATCGCTAGTATCAGAAGCTAAATCATTTGTTTCGCATGGATTTGAAGCTAAACCTGCAACGTCGCTTTTGATTTGCAGCTAAATCATGTGTTTCGCATGGATCTGAAGCTTACTCGTTTGTTTCCCCTGCATTTGAAGCTATATCATTTATATCGCAAGTATCTGATGCTAAATCATTTGTTTCGCATGGATTTGAAGCAAAACCTTCTACATCGCATTGATTTGAACCTAAATCATGTGTTTCGCACGAATTTGAAGCTAATAGATGTGTTTCGCATCAATTTTAAGCTAAATCATGTGTTACGTATTGAATTGAAGCTAAACCTTCTACATCGCATTGATTTGCAGCTAAATCCTGTGTTTCGCTTGGATTTGAAGCTTACTCGTCTGTTTCGTCTGCATTTGAAGCCATATCACTTATATCCCGAGTGTTTGAAGCTAAATGAGTTGTTCCGCATGGATTAGAAACTAAGCCTTCTACTTCGCATTGATTTGAAGCCAAATCCTTTGTTTCGCATGGATTTGGAGCTAACTCGTTTGTTTCTCCTGCATTTGAAGCTATATCACTAATCGAATGTATGTGACCCTAAATCTTTTATTTCGCGTGGGTTTGAAGCTAAGCATTCAACATCGCATTGATTTGCTGCTAAATCATGTGTTTTACATGCATTTGAAGCTAAGCATTCTACATCGCATAGATTTGAAGCTTGCTCGTTTGTTCCGTCTGCATTTGAAACTATATCACTTATATCGCAAGTATCTGAAGCTAAATCATGTGTTTCGCATGGATTTGCTGCTAACTCGTTTCTTTCCCCTGCATTTGAAGCAATATCACTTATATCGCATGTATCTGATGCAAGATCATTTGCGTCGCATGAATTTGAAGGTAACTTGTTCCGCCTGCATTTGAAGTTATATCACTTGTATCGCAAGTTTTTGAAGAAAAATCATTTTTTCGCACGGATTTGAAGCTAAACCTTCTACATCGCATTGATTTGCAGTTCAATCATGTCTTTCGCATGGATTTGAAGCTAACTCGTTTGTTTCGTCTGCATTTGAAGCTAACTCGTTTGTTTCTCCTGCATTTGAAGCTATATCACGAATCGAATGTATCTGATCCTAAATCATTTGTTTCGCGTGGGTTTGAAGCTAAGCATTCTAGATCGCATTGATTTGCTGCTAAATCATGCGTTTCGCATGGATTTGAAGCTAACTCGTATGTTTCGTCTGCATTTGAAGCCATATCACTTATATCGCAAGTATCTGAAGCTAAATCATTGGTTTCGCGTGGATTTGAAGCTGAACCTTCTACATAGCAATGATTTGCAGCTCAATCATGTGTTTTGCATGGATTTGCTGCTATCTCGTTTGTTTCCCCTGCATTTGAAGCTATATCACTTATATCGCATGTATCTGATGCAAAATCATTTGTGTCGCATGGATTTGAAGGTTACTTGTTTCGCCTGCATTTGAAGCTATATCACTTGTATCGCATGTATCTGATGCAAAATCATTTGTATCGCATGGATTTGAAGGTTACTTGGTTCGCCTGCATTTGAAGCTATATCACTTGTATCGCAAGTATTTGAAGAAAAATAATTTTTTTCGCATGGATTTGAAGCTAAACCTTCTACATCGCATTGATTTGCAGTTCAATCATGTCTTTCGCATGGATTTGAAGCTAACTCGTTTGTTTCGTCTGCATTTGAAGCTACGTCACTTATATCGCAAGTATCTGATGCTAAATCATTTGTGTCGCGTGGATTTGAAGCAAAACCTTCTACATCGCATTGATTTGCAGCTAAATCATGTGTTTCGCACGAA
The DNA here is from genome assembly GCF_051020955.1 of Megalopta genalis. Lineage (NCBI taxonomy): Eukaryota > Metazoa > Arthropoda > Insecta > Hymenoptera > Halictidae > Megalopta > Megalopta genalis. The sequence continues at coordinate 97,054 of NW_027476256.1, read as the reverse complement.
TTTGAAGCTAATAGATGTGTTTCGCATTAATTTTAAGCTAAATCATGTGTTACGTATGGAATTGAAGTTAACTGGTCTGTTTCTCCTGCATTTGATGCTATATCACAAATCGAATGTATGTGACCCTAAATAATTTGCTTCGCGTGGGTTTGAATCTAAGCATTCTACATCGCATTGATTTGCTGCTAAATCATGTGTTTCGCATGGATTTGAAGCTAACTCGTTTGTTTCGTCTGCATTTGAAGCTATATCTCTTATATCCCAAGTGTTTGCAGCTCAATCATTTGTTTCGCATGGATTTGAAGCTAAACCTTCTAAATCGCATGAATTTTAAGCTCAATCATGTTTTCCGCATGGATTTGAAGCTAACTCGATTGTTTCGTCTGTACTTGAAGCAATATCACATATATCGCTAGTATCTGAAGCTAAATCATTTGTTTCGCATGGATTTGAAGCAAAACCTGCTAAATCGCATTGATTTGCAGCTAAATCATGTGTTTCGCTTGGATTTGAAGCTAATAGATGTGTTTCGCATTAATTTTAAGCTAAATCATGTGTTACGTATGGAATTGAAGCTAACTGGTTTGTTTCGCCTGCATTTGAAGCTATATAGCTTATATCCAAACTGTTTGAAGCTCAATCATTTGTTTCGCATGGATTTGACGCTAACTCGTTTGTTGCGCATGCAGTTGAATCTAAATAACGTATATCACAAGTATCTGAAGCTAAAGTATTTGTTTGGCATGGATTTGAATCTAATCCACGTGTATCGCATGAGTTTTAAGCTAAATCATGTGTTCTGCGTGGATTTGAAGCTAACTCGTTTGTTTCGACTGCACTTGAAGCAATATCACTTATATCGCTAGTATCAGAAGCTAAATCATTTGTTTCGCATGGATTTGAAGCTAAACCTGCAACGTCGCATTGATTTGCAGCTAAATCATGTGTTTCGCATGGATCTGAAGCTTACTCGTTTGTTTCCCCTGCATTTGAAGCTATATCATTTATATCGCAAGTATCTGATGCTAAATCATTTGTTTCGCATGGATTTGTCGCTAAATCTTCTACATCGCATTGATTTGCAGCAAAATCATGTGTTTCGCTTTGATTTGATGCTAACTCGTTTGTTTCGTCAGGATTTGAAGTTTTATCACTTATATTCGGAAGTATTTGAAACTAAATCAATCTTTTCGCATGGATTTGAAGCTAAGCCTTCAACTTCGCATTGATTTGAAGCTAAATCATGTGTTTCGCTTGGATTTGAAGCTAACTCATTTGTTTCGCATGTATTCGAAGCTAATCCTTCTACTTCGCATGGATTTGAAGCTAACTCGTTTGTTTCGTCTGCATTTGAAGCTAAATCATGTATATCACGAGTATTTGAAGCTAAACCATTTGTTTCGCATGGATTTGAAGATAAGCCTCCAACTTCGCATTGATTTGAAACTAAAACATGTGTATCGCATGGATTGGAATCTAACTCGTTTGTTTCGCCTGCATTTGAAACTAAATCATGTATATCACAAGTATTTGAAGCCAAAACATTTGTTTCGCATGGATTTGAAGATAAGCCTTCTACTTCGCATTGATTTGAAGCTAAATCATGTGTTTCGGTTGAATTTGAAACTAATACGTTCGTTTCGCATGCATTTGATGCTTAATCATGTATAAAACAAGTATTTGAAGTTAAGCTATTCGTTTCACATGGATTTGAAGCTAAGCCTTCTACTTCGCATTGATTTGAAAATAAATCATCTGTTTCGCGTGGATTTTAAGCCAACTTGTTTATTTCGCATGCAGTTGAAGCTAAACCATGTATATCGCAAGTATTTGAAGCTAAAGCAATTGATTCGCTTGGATATGCAACTAAGCCTTCTACTTCGCCTTGATTTGAAGCTGAACCATTTATTTCGCATGAATATTAAGCTAAACCATGTGTTTCTAATGAATTTTAAGCTAAATCATGTGTTTCGCATGGATTTGAAACTAACTCGATGGTTTCGCCTGCATTTGAAGCTAAATCATGAATATCACAAGTATTTGAAGCTAACTCATTTGTTTCGCATGCATTTGAAGCGAAATCATGTATATCACATGTAATTGAAGCTAAACCATTTGATTCGCATGGATTTGAAGCTAAGCCTTCTACTTCGCATTGATTTGATGCTAAATCATGTGTTTCGGTTGAATTTGAAACTAATACGTTCGTTTCGCATGCATTTGATGCTAAATAATGTATAAAACAAGTATTTGAAGTTAAGCTATTCGTTTCACATGGATTTGAAGCTAAGCCTTCTACTTCGCATTGATTTGAAAATAAATCATCTGTTTCGCGTGGATTTTAAGCCAACTTGTTTATTTCGCATGCAGTTGAAGCTAAACCATGTATATCGCAAGTATTTGAAGCTAAAGCAATTGATTCGCTTGGATATGCAACTAAGCCTTCTACTTCGCCTTGATTTGAAGCTGAACCATTTATTTCGCATGAATATTAAGCTAAACCATGTGTTTCTAATGAATTTTAAGCTAAATCATGTGTTTCGCATGGATTTGAAACTAACTCGATGGTTTCGCCTGCATTTGAAGCTAAATCATGAATATCACAAGTATTTGAAGCTAACTCATTTGTTTCGCATGCATCTGAAGCGAAATCATGTATATCACATGTAATTGAAGCTAAACCATTTGATTCGCATGGATTTGAAGCTAAGCCTTCTTCTGCGCATTGATTTGATGCTAAATCATGTGTTTCGGTAGAATTTGAAACTAATACGTTTGTTTCGCATGCAGTTGATGCTAAATCATGTATAAAACAAGTATTTGAAGTTAAGCTATTCGTTTCACATGGATTTGTAGCTAAGCCTTCTACTTCGCATTGATTTGAAAATAAATTATCTGTTTCGCGCGGATTTTAAGCCAACTCGTTTATTTCGCATGCAGTTGAAGCTAAACCATGTATATCACAAGTATTTGAAGCTAAAGCATTTGATTCGCTTGGATATGAAACTAAGCCTTCTACTTCGCCTTGATTTGAAGCTGAACCATTTATTTCGCATGAATATTAAGCTAAACCATGTGTTTCTAATGAATTTTAAGCTAAATCATGTGTTTCGCATGGATTTGAAACTAACTCGATTGTTTCGCCTGCATTTGAATCTAAATCATGAATATCACAAGTATTTGAAGCTAAACCATTTGATTCGTATGGATATGTTGCTAAATCTTCTACTTCGCATTGATTTGAAGCAAAATTATGTCTTTCGCATGGACTTGAAGCTAAGCCTTCTACTTCGCATTGATTTGAAGCTAAATCATATGTATCGCATGGATTTGAAGCTAACTCGTTTGTTTCGCATTCAGTTGAAGCTATATCGCTTATATTCACAAGTATTTGAAGCTAAACCATTTGTTTCGCATGGATTTGAAGATAAGCCTTCTAGTTCGCATTGTTTTGAAGTTAACTCGATTGTTTCGCCTGCATTTGAAGCTATATCACTTACATCGCAATTATCTGAAGATAAATCATTTGTTTCTCATGTATTTGTAGCTAAGCCGTCTACTTCACATTGATTTGAAACTAGATCATGTGTTTCGCTAGGATTTGATGCTAACTCGTTTGTTTCGCCTGCATTTGAAGCTGAATCATGTATATCACATGTATTTGAAGCTAAACCATTTGATTCGTATGGATTTGTAGCTAAATCTTCTACTCTGCATTGATTTGAACAAAATTATGTCTTTCGCATGGACTTGAAGCTAAGCCTTCTACTTCGCATTGATTTGAAGCTAGATCATGTGTTTCGTTTGAATTCGTAGCTGAATCATGTGTTTCGCATGGATTTCAAGCTAACTCGCTTGTTTCGTCTGCATTTAAAGCTATATCACTTATATTCGCAAGTATTTGAAACTAAATCGTTCGTTTCGCGTTGATTTGAAGCTAAGCCTTCAACATCGCATCAAATTGAAGCTAAATCATGTGCTTCGCGTGGAATTGAAGCTAACTCGTAAGTTTGGCATGCAGTTGAATCTAAATCATGTTTATCACAAGTATATGAAATAAACCATCTGTTTCGCAAGAATATGAAGCTATGAAGCTAAACCATGTGACTCGCATAAATGTGAAGCTAAATCATGTTTTTCGCATCGATTTGAAGCTAACTCGTTTGTTTCGCCAGCATTTGAAGTTTTATCACTTATATTCGGAAGTATTTGAAACTAAATCATTCTTTTCGCATGGATTTGAAGCTAAGCCTTCAACTTCGCATTGATTTGAAGCTAAATCATGTGTTTCGCTTGGATTTGAAGCTAACTCATTTGTTTCGCATGTATTCGAAGCTAATCCTTCTACTTCGCATGGATTTGAAGCTAACTCGTTTGTTTCGTCTGCATTTGAAGCTAAATCATGTATATCACGAGTATTTGAAGCTAAACCATTTGTTTCGCATGGATTTGAAGATAAGCCTCCAACTTCGCATTGATTTGAAACTAAAACATGTGTATCGCATGGATTGGAATCTAACTCGTTTGTTTCGCCTGCATTTGAAACTAAATCATGTATATCACAAGTATTTGAAGCCAAAACATTTGTTTCGCATGGATTTGAAGATAAGCCTTCTACTTCGCATTGATTTGAAGCTAAATCATATGTATCGCATGGATTTGAAGCTAACTCGTTTGTTTCGCCTGCATTTGAAGCTAAATCATTTATATCACATGTATTTGAAGCTAAACCATTTGATTCGTATGGATTTGTAGCTAAATCTTCTACTTCGCATTGATTTGAACAAAATTATGTCTTTCGCATGTACTTGAAGCTAAGACTTCTACTTCGCATTGATTTGGAGCTAGATCATGTGTTTAGCTTGGATTTGAAACTAACTCGTTTGTTTCGCGTGTATTTGAAGCTAAGTCATGTATATCACGAGTATTTGAAGCTAAAACATTTGTTTCGGATGGATTTGAAGATAAGTCTTCTACTTCGCATTGATTTGAAGCTAAATCACGTGTATCGCATGGATTTGAAGCTACCTCGTTTGTGTCGCCTGCATTTGGAGCTGAATCATGTATATCACAAGTATTTGAAGCTAAACCATTTGATTCGTATGGATATGTTGCTAAATCTTCTACTTCACAATGATTTGAAGCAAAATTATGTCTTTCGCATGGACTTGAAGCTAAGCCTTCTACTTCGCATTGATTTGAAGCTAAATGAAATGTATCGCATGGATTTGAAGCTAACTCGTTTGTTTCGCATTCAGTTGAAGCTATATCACTTAGATTCGCAAGTATTTGAAGCTAAACCATTTGTTTCGCATGGATTTGAAGATAAGCCTTCTAGTTCGCATTGTTTTGAAGTTAACTCGATTGTTTCGCCTGCATTTGAAGCTATATCACTTACATCGCAATTATCTGAAGATAAATCATTTGTTTCTCATGTATTTGCAGCTAAGCCTTCTACTTCTCATTGATTTGAAACTAGATCATGTGTTTCGCTTGGATTTGAAGCTAACTAGTTTGTTTCGCCTGCATTTGAAACTAAATCATGTATATCACAAGTATTTGAAGCTAAAACATTTGTCTCGCATGGGTTTGAATATAAGCCTTCTACTTCGCATTAATTTGAAGCTAACTCGATTGTCTCGCCTGAATTTCAAGCTATATCACTTATATCGCAAATATCTGAAGATAAATCATTTGTTTCGCATGTATTTGAAGCTAAGCCTCCTACTTCGCATTGATTTGAAGCTAAATCATGTGTATCGCATGGATTTGAAGCTTACTCGTCTGTTTCGTCTGCATTTGAAGCTATATCACTTATATCCCGAGTGTTTGAAGCTAAATCATTTGTGTCGCATGGATTTGAAACTGAACCTTCTACGTAGCATTGATTTGAAAATCGATCATGTGTTTTGCATTGATTTGCTGCTAACTCGTTTGTTTCCTCTGCATTTGAAGCTATATCACTTATATCGCAATTATCTGATGCTAAATCATTAGTTTCGCATGGATTTGAAGCAAAACCTTCTACATCGCATTGATTTGCAGCTGAATCATGTGTTTCGCATGGATTTGAAGCTAACTCGTTTGTTCAGTCTGCATTTGAAGCTATATCACTTATATCCCAAGCATCTGAAACTAAATCATTTGTGTCGCATGGATTTGAAGCTGAACCTTCTACATAGCATTGATTTGAAGCTCAATCATGTGTTTTGCATGGATTTGCTGCTAACTCGTCTGTTTCCCCTGCATTTGAAGCTATATCACTTATATCGCATGTATCTGAGGCTAAATCATTAGTTTCGCATGGATGTGAAGCAAAACCTTCTACATCGCATTGATTTGCAGCTAAATCATGTGTTTCGCACAAATTTGAAGCTAATAGATGTGTTTCGCATTAATTTTAAGCTAAATCATGTGTTACGTATTGAATTGAAGCTAACTGGTTTGTTTCGGCGGCATTTGAAGCTATATAGCCTATATCCCAACTGTTTGAATCTCAATCATTTGTTTCGCATGGATTTGAAGCTAAACCTTCTACATCGCATTGATTTGCAGATAAATCCTGTGTTTCGCATGGATTTGGAGCTTACTCGTCTGTTTCGTCTGCATTTGAAGCTATATCACTTATATCCCGAGTGTTTGAAGCTAAATCATTTGTTTCGCGTGGGTTTGAAGCTAAGAATTCTACATCGCATTGATTTACTGCTAAATCATGTGTTTCGCATGGATTTGAAGCTAACTCGTTTGTTTCGTCTGCATTTGAATCTATATCACAAATCGAAAGTATGTGACTCTAAATCATTTGTTTCGCGTGGGATTGAAGCTAAGCTTTCTACATCGCATTCATTTGCTGCTAAATCATGTGTTTCGCATGGATTTGAAGCTAACTCGTTTGTTTCGTCTCCATTTGAAGCTATATCACTTATATCCCAAGTATTTGAAGCTAAATCATTTGTGTTCCATGGATTTGTAGCTGAACCTTCTACATAGCATTGATTTGAAGCTCAATCATGTGTTTTGCATGGATTTGCTGCTAACTCCTTTGTTTCTCCTGCATTTGAAGCTATAACACTTATATCGCATTTATCTGATGCAAAATCATTTGTGTCGCATGGATTTGCAGATAACTCGTTCGATTCGCCTGCATTTGATGCTATATCACTTATATCGCAAGTATCTGAAGCTAAACCATTTGATTCACATGGGTTTGAAGCTAAGCCTTCCACTTCGCTTTGATTTGAAGCTAAATCATGTGTTTCGCTTGGATTTGAAGCTAACTCGTTTGCTTCGCATGCAGTTGAAGATAAATCATGTATATCACAAGTATTTGAAGATGGACCATTTGTTTCGCATTAATATTAAGCTTAACCATGTGTTTCGCATTGATTTGAAGCTGAATACTGTGTTTCGCTTGAATTCGAATCTAACACGTTTGTTTCACATGCAGTTGAAGCTAAATCATGTATATCACAAGTATTTGAAGCTAAAGCAATTGATTCGCATGGGTTTGAAGTTAAGCCTTCTACTTCGCATTGATTTAAAGCTGAATCCTGTGATCCGCATGGATTTGAAGCTAACTCGTTTGTTTCGCATGCGATTGAAGCTAAATCATGAATATCTCAAGTATTCGAAGCTGAACCATTTGTTTCGCATGGATTTGAAGCTAACCCGTTTCTTTCGCCTGGATTTAAAGCTGAATTATGTATGTCACAAGTATTGGAAGATAAACCACTTGTTTGCATGAATATTATGCTAAACCATGTGTTTCGTATGAATTTGAAACTAAATCCTGTGTTTCGAATGGATTTGAAGCTAACTCGTTTGTTTCACCTGCATTTGAAGCTAAATCATGTATATCGCAAATATTTGAAGCTAAACCATTTGTTTCGCATTGATTTGAAGCTAAGCCTTCTACATCGCACTGATTTGCAGCTAAATCATGTGTTTCGAATGGATTTTGAAGCTGACTCGTTTGATTCGTCTGCATTTGAAGCTATATCACTTATATCCCAAGTGTTTGAAGCTCAATCATTTGTTTCGCATAGATATGAAGCTAAACCTTCTACATCGCATTGATGTGAAGCTAAACCGTCTACATCGCATTGATTTGAAGCCTAATCATTTGTTTCGCATGGATTTGATGCTAACTCGTTTGTTTCCCCTGCATTTGAAGATATATCACTTATATAGCAAGAATCTGAAACTAAATTATTTGTCACGCATGGATTTGACGCTAAGCCTTCTACTTCTTATCGATTTGAAGCTAAATGATGTGTATCGCATGGATGTTGAAACTAACTCGTTTGATTCGACTGCATTTGATGCTATATCACTTATATCGCAAGGATTTGAAGCTAAATCATTTGTTCCGTATGGATTTGAAGCTATTCCTTCTACTTGGAATTGATTTGTAGTTACATCATTTGTTTCGCATGGATTTGAAGCTAACTCGTTTGTTTCGCATGCAGTTGCAGATATATCACCTATATCACAAGTGTTTGAAGCTCAATCATTTGTTTCGCATAGATATGAAGCTAAACCTTGTACATCGCATTGATTTGATGCTAAAGATTGTGTACCGCATGGATTTGAAGCTAAACCTTCTACATCGCATTGATTTGCAGCTAAATCATGAGTTTCGCATGGATTTGAAGCTAACTCTTTCGTTTCGCCTGCATTTGATGCTATATCACTCATATAGCAAGTATCTGATGCTAAATCATTTGATTCTCATGGATTTGAAGCTAAACCTTCTACATTGCATTGATTTGAAGCTAAATCATTTGTTTCGCATGGATTTGAAGCTCAACCTTCTAAAGCGCATTTATTTGCAGCTAAATCACGTGATTCTCTTGGATTTGATACTATCTCGTTTGTTTCGATTGCATTTGAAGCTATGTCACTTATATCGCAAGTATCTGACGCTAAATCATTGGTTTCGCATGGCTTCGAAGCAAAAATTCTACATCGCATAGATTTGAAGCTAGCTCGTTTGATTCATCTGCATTTGAAGCTATATCACTTAAATCGCAAGTATTTCAAGAAAAATCATGTGATTGGCATGTATTTGAAGCTACCTCGTTAGTTGCGCCTGCATTTGAAGCTATATCAGTTATGTCGCAAGTATCTGAAGCTAAATCATTTGTTTCGCATGGATTTGAAGCTATACCTTCTACATCGCATTGATTTGCAGCTAAATCATGTGTTTCGAATGGATTTTGAAGCTAACTCGTTTGATTCGTCTTCATTTGAAGATATTTAAACTATATTCCAAGTGTTTGAAGCTCAATCATTTGTTTCGCATAGATACGAAGCTAAACCTTCTACATCGCATTGATTTGATGCTAAACCTTGTGTACCGCATGAATTTGAATCTAAACCTTCTACATCGCATTGATTTGCAGCTAAATCATGTGTTTCGAATGGATTTTGAAGTTAACTCGTTTGATTCGTCTACAATTGAAGCTATATTACTTATATTCCAAGTGTTTGAATCTAAATCATTTGTTTCGCATGGATTTGAAGCTAAACCTTCTACATCGCATTGATTTGAACCTAAATCATTTGTTTCGCATGGATTTGAAGCAAAAATTCTACATCGCATAGATTTGAAGCTAGCTCGTTTGCTTCATCTGCATTTGAAGCTGTGGCGGACCAGACACAAAAAGACACGTCCTTCAAAAACGGGGTGTACACATGCCTTTTTCGGGTTTTCCCGACGCAAGGCGTACACCCCGCAATAAAACAATAAAAACGTTGGGACACAGCTTCGGACCATAGGTCCCGGACCACCCCGGTCGGAAAATCTTCGGGAAAGGCCTTCGCCCTTCCCGAGGACTTTCCCTTACCAATTTCAAGGACTTTCCCTACCAATAAATACGAGGACCTCTCGACCGAGAGAAGTCAGTTAGCAAGTTTTCCTCCGACTCTCAACGTGTCCATATTTCTGTATCATCCGTCACTCGTTTACCTTTACCTTCTACACACTGTATCTCATCGCCTTTGTTACAAGTTATATTAAAGTTCTCGTTATTTAAAAACCAAAAAAACTCTCGGATTATTTTATACAAACCGTCGCAGTAACCCCTGCGACAAACTGGTGACCCCGACGTGATCCGAGAGTACCGCGAGTGCGTGATAACCGAGAACATAGTAACTCTTAGTGACATTCCGTTCGGCAACATACGAACTTCGCGATCCGAGTGGTGTTATACAAACGGTGTGAACCTTTTTTTTAATACATACGAAATGACGGACGCCAGCCCCATCCAAACTACTGCCTCCGGTGTAGAGGTAAATCAAATTAATATACGCGTACCTAGCTTCACACCCGAGGTGCCAGCTATGTGGTTTGCACAACTGGAAGGACAGTTTCTCATAGCGGGAATAAAAAGTGAGAATAAGAAGTTCTGGTACGCAGCCTCGAACTTGGAAACCAAGTATGCAACAGAGGTACAGGATCTAATTATCAACCCTCCAGCTGAAAATCCCTTCAAAATTTTGAAAGAGACGCTCATATCGCGCCTCTCGCAGTCGAACGAATCGCGTCTTCAGCGACTCCTGGAGCAAGAAGAAATGGGAGACCGGAAACCTTCACAGTTTTTGCGGTACCTAAGGGGACTGGAAAATTCAGTGCCGGACAATACAGTTCGAACTATATGGCTCAACCGGTTGCCGACGCATGTACGAGCAATCCTCGCTACGCACACGGATACGACGTTGGAGAAACTCGGCCTACTCGCCGACCAAATAGTGGAACTCGCACCGAGAGCACACGTAGCCAGCATCGACAGGACACCCGCCCCGGACAACAATTTGGCGCAGCAAGTAGAAGCTTTAACGCGTCAAGTAGCCACGCTGACAGCAAGATTAACCGAAAGAGAAGCCCGACCACGCAGTAAAAACTTCACGCGAGGCAGATCACGGCAACGTAGCCATAGTCGTGGTAAGCAAGGTATGTGTTGGTACCACGCACGCTTCGCGGATAAAGCTGTAAAATGCATTTCTCCGTGCACCGCGAATCCGGGAAACTCAAATCCTCGTCAATAATCGCGGCAACATATGACGAGTTCCCTACAAGCCGCCTTTTTATCACTGAAAAAGCGTCAAGAATTCAATACCTCATTGATACTGGCGCGGACGTGAGCGTTTACCCTCGGACGTACCTATCGACGAACCCGCCGCGCTCAAATTACGAAATGTTTGCGGCAAACGGCACAAGGATCCCCACATATGGGACAATTACACTGAGAGTCGACTTCGATCTACGTCGCGAGTTAATATGGCGATTTATTGTAGCGGATATCGCTAAACCAATCATCGGCGCGGATTTCCTAGGTCATTTTGGGTTACTCGTCGACATCAAAAACAGATGTTTAGTCGATGGCACAACATCGCGAACTACGCAAGGCTCAATAGTACGGGACAAATTTGTCACAATCAAGACAATTCACGGCGATACGCAATATCACGCCTTACTTTCACGATACAGCGAAATTACACATCCCGCGGGCACGCCTAGCGCTGCAAAACACAGTATCGAGCACCATATTGAAACGACCCCCGGAACGCCTATCTCTTACAAAGTCCGACGACTCGCACCGGACCGCTATAAAGCAGCAAAAGCGGAATTTGACCTGCTGCTCAAGCAAGGAATTATTCGACCTTCTAAGAGCCCATGGTCATCACCGTTGCACATGGTCACGAAAAAGAACGGAGAATGGCGCCCTTGCGTCGACTACCGCGGGTTGAATAAACGAACAATTCCGAATAGATATCCCATACGACGCATCGAAGATTTCTCACAAAATCTACACGGGAAAACAATCTTTTCAACCATCGACCTCGTGCGCGCTTACCACCAGATACCGATAGCTGCGGAGGATATTCCAAAAACCGCCGTAATTACACCTTTTGGTTTATTTGAATATTTATACGGACCCTTCGGCCTTTGCGGGATAGCTCAAACTTTTCAGAGATTCATAGACGAAGTTACGCGAGGTTTGGATTTCGTCTTCGCCTATCTCGACGATTTTTTAATAGCTTCCGCAAACCCGAGCGAACATCTGCAACACCTCGAGATTATTTTCAAAAGATTTAAGGAATATGGCATTGTCATAAACCCAAGCAAATGCGTATTCGGAGCCTCTCAGGTCAAATTTCTCGGCTACCAGGTAGACGAGAAGGGCACTCGCCCACCCGAACATAAGGTCGACGCCGTAAAAAACTTCCCTCAGCCGACAACCGTAAAACAATTACGCCGTTTCCTTGGGATGGTTAACTTCTACCGTCGATTCCTGCCAGCAGCTGCGACACGACAAAAGCCCCTTAACGGCCTACTGACAGGCCCAAAAATGACAGGCAACAAACCTATCAATTGGACCGAAGAGGCCAAACAAGCTTTCGTCGCAATAAAAGAAGGCCTAGCCAACGCCACGCTGTTGGTACATCCAGCAATAAATGCTCCATTATCAATAACTGTGGACGCTTCTGACCACGCGATAGGAGCCGTTTTGCAACAAAGGACAAACAACGATTGGCAACCCCTTGGATTTTTCTCTCGCCCCCTGACAAAAACACAAGTTAAGTATAGCGCGTACGATCGCGAGCTTCTCGCTATTTACGAAGCCATAAAGTACTTCATTTACGCTGTAGAAGGCAGAAACTTCACCATATTCACAGATCACAAACCGCTTACTTATGTTTTTAACCAAAAGAAAGAAAAATCCCCAAGGCAGTTTCGTTACTTTGATTACATTTCACAATTCACATCGGACATAAAACATATTTCGGGCATAAATAATGTAGTCGCAGACGCTCTATCGAGAATCGAAGAAATCGAAGAGATCAATTATTCAGCTCTCGCCGCAGCACAAACCGATGACGAAGAACTACAACATTTATTGCAATCCGATACAAACCTACAACTAAAATCTATTTTCTTTGAACCGTGTAAAGCCAACATCTACTACGATATTTCTACACAGAGAGCCCGCCCTTATATTGTACCGTCATTTCGCAAGAAGGTTTTCCAACGGATCCATGGATTAGCCCACCCAGGTACACGGGCCACCATAGAACTTATCTCAGAAAGGTTTGTGTGGCCATCCATGCGGAAAGATTGCACACAATGGGTTCGAACATGCATACCATGTCAAAAAGCAAAAATAACTAAACACGTGTCTTCACCTAGAGGCACTTCAAACGTACCAACGACAACACGTTCCGGTAGAAAAGTAAAATTTCCAGACTTCTTCGGAATGCCGTTAGCTCACGAACATACTTATTAATATACTCCGATATATCTTACGTACGCATATTACAAACCATGAAAAGTGCTGTCCACTATTAATACTCCCATAGGTATAATATTTTTTTTTCTTCAACCAATTTTGTACCTTAGCGTTAATCACTGGAAGGGGGGTGAATGTGGCGGACCAGACACAAAAAGACACGTCCTTCAAAAACGGGGTGTACACATGCCTTTTTCGGGTTTTCCCGACGCAAGGCGTACACCCCGCAATAAAACAATAAAAACGTTGGGACACAGCTTCGGACCATAGGTCCCGGACCACCCCGGTCGGAAAATCTTCGGGAAAGGCCTTCGCCCTTCCCGAGGACTTTCCCTTACCAATTTCAAGGACTTTCCCTACCAATAAATACGAGGACCTCTCGACCGAGAGAAGTCAGTTAGCAAGTTTTCCTCCGACTCTCAACGTGTCCATATTTCTGTATCATCCGTCACTCGTTTACCTTTACCTTCTACACACTGTATCTCATCGCCTTTGTTACAAGTTATATTAAAGTTCTCGTTATTTAAAAACCAAAAAAACTCTCGGATTATTTTATACAAACCGTCGCAGTAACCCCTGCGACAAACTGGTGACCCCGACGTGATCCGAGAGTACCGCGAGTGCGTGATAACCGAGAACATAGTAACTCTTAGTGACATTCCGTTCGGCAACATACGAACTTCGCGATCCGAGTGGTGTTATACAAACGGTGTGAACCTTTTTTTTAATACATACGAAATGACGGACGCCAGCCCCATCCAAACTACTGCCTCCGGTGTAGAGGTAAATCAAATTAATATACGCGTACCTAGCTTCACACCCGAGGTGCCAGCTATGTGGTTTGCACAACTGGAAGGACAGTTTCTCATAGCGGGAATAAAAAGTGAGAATAAGAAGTTCTGGTACGCAGCCTCGAACTTGGAAACCAAGTATGCAACAGAGGTACAGGATCTAATTATCAACCCTCCAGCTGAAAATCCCTTCAAAATTTTGAAAGAGACGCTCATATCGCGCCTCTCGCAGTCGAACGAATCGCGTCTTCAGCGACTCCTGGAGCAAGAAGAAATGGGAGACCGGAAACCTTCACAGTTTTTGCGGTACCTAAGGGGACTGGAAAATTCAGTGCCGGACAATATAGTTCGAACTATATGGCTCAACCGGTTGCCGACGCATGTACGAGCAATCCTCGCTACGCACACGGATACGACGTTGGAGAAACTCGGCCTACTCGCCGACCAAATAGTGGAACTCGCACCGAGAGCACACGTAGCCAGCATCGACAGGACACCCGCCCCGGACAACAATTTGGCGCAGCAAGTAGAAGCTTTAACGCGTCAAGTAGCCACGCTGACAGCAAGATTAACCGAAAGAGAAGCCCGACCACGCAGTAAAAACTTCACGCGAGGCAGATCACGGCAACGTAGCCATAGTCGTGGTAAGCAAGGTATGTGTTGGTACCACGCACGCTTCGCGGATAAAGCTGTAAAATGCATTTCTCCGTGCACCGCGAATCCGGGAAACTCAAATCCTCGTCAATAATCGCGGCAACATATGACGAGTTCCCTACAAGCCGCCTTTTTATCACTGAAAAAGCGTCAAGAATTCAATACCTCATTGATACTGGCGCGGACGTGAGCGTTTACCCTCGGACGTACCTATCGACGAACCCGCCGCGCTCAAATTACGAAATGTTTGCGGCAAACGGCACAAGGATCCCCACATATGGGACAATTACACTGAGAGTCGACTTCGATCTACGTCGCGAGTTAATATGGCGATTTATTGTAGCGGATATCGCTAAACCAATCATCGGCGCGGATTTCCTAGGTCATTTTGGGTTACTCGTCGACATCAAAAACAGATGTTTAGTCGATGGCACAACATCGCGAACTACGCAAGGCTCAATAGTACGGGACAAATTTGTCACAATCAAGACAATTCACGGCGATACGCAATATCACGCCTTACTTTCACGATACAGCGAAATTACACATCCCGCGGGCACGCCTAGCGCTGCAAAACACAGTATCGAGCACCATATTGAAACGACCCCCGGAACGCCTATCTCTTACAAAGTCCGACGACTCGCACCGGACCGCTATAAAGCAGCAAAAGCGGAATTTGACCTGCTGCTCAAGCAAGGAATTATTCGACCTTCTAAGAGCCCATGGTCATCACCGTTGCACATGGTCACGAAAAAGAACGGAGAATGGCGCCCTTGCGTCGACTACCGCGGGTTGAATAAACGAACAATTCCGAATAGATATCCCATACGACGCATCGAAGATTTCTCACAAAATCTACACGGGAAAACAATCTTTTCAACCATCGACCTCGTGCGCGCTTACCACCAGATACCGATAGCTGCGGAGGATATTCCAAAAACCGCCGTAATTACACCTTTTGGTTTATTTGAATATTTATACGGACCCTTCGGCCTTTGCGGGATAGCTCAAACTTTTCAGAGATTCATAGACGAAGTTACGCGAGGTTTGGATTTCGTCTTCGCCTATCTCGACGATTTTTTAATAGCTTCCGCAAACCCGAGCGAACATCTGCAACACCTCGAGATTATTTTCAAAAGATTTAAGGAATATGGCATTGTCATAAACCCAAGCAAATGCGTATTCGGAGCCTCTCAGGTCAAATTTCTCGGCTACCAGGTAGACGAGAAGGGCACTCGCCCACCCGAACATAAGGTCGACGCCGTAAAAAACTTCCCTCAGCCGACAACCGTAAAACAATTACGCCGTTTCCTTGGGATGGTTAACTTCTACCGTCGATTCCTGCCAGCAGCTGCGACACGACAAAAGCCCCTTAACGGCCTACTGACAGGCCCAAAAATGACAGGCAACAAACCTATCAATTGGACCGAAGAGGCCAAACAAGCTTTCGTCGCAATAAAAGAAGGCCTAGCCAACGCCACGCTGTTGGTACATCCAGCAATAAATGCTCCATTATCAATAACTGTGGACGCTTCTGACCACGCGATAGGAGCCGTTTTGCAACAAAGGACAAACAACGATTGGCAACCCCTTGGATTTTTCTCTCGCCCCCTGACAAAAACACAAGTTAAGTATAGCGCGTACGATCGCGAGCTTCTCGCTATTTACGAAGCCATAAAGTACTTCATTTACGCTGTAGAAGGCAGAAACTTCACCATATTCACAGATCACAAACCGCTTACTTATGTTTTTAACCAAAAGAAAGAAAAATCCCCAAGGCAGTTTCGTTACTTTGATTACATTTCACAATTCACATCGGACATAAAACATATTTCGGGCATAAATAATGTAGTCGCAGACGCTCTATCGAGAATCGAAGAAATCGAAGAGATCAATTATTCAGCTCTCGCCGCAGCACAAACCGATGACGAAGAACTACAACATTTATTGCAATCCGATACAAACCTACAACTAAAATCTATTTTCTTTGAACCGTGTAAAGCCAACATCTACTACGATATTTCTACACAGAGAGCCCGCCCTTATATTGTACCGTCATTTCGCAAGAAGGTTTTCCAACGGATCCATGGATTAGCCCACCCAGGTACACGGGCCACCATAGAACTTATCTCAGAAAGGTTTGTGTGGCCATCCATGCGGAAAGATTGCACACAATGGGTTCGAACATGCATACCATGTCAAAAAGCAAAAATAACTAAACACGTGTCTTCACCTAGAGGCACTTCAAACGTACCAACGACAACACGTTCCGGTAGAAAAGTAAAATTTCCAGACTTCTTCGGAATGCCGTTAGCTCACGAACATACTTATTAATATACTCCGATATATCTTACGTACGCATATTACAAACCATGAAAAGTGCTGTCCACTATTAATACTCCCATAGGTATAATATTTTTTTTTCTTCAACCAATTTTGTACCTTAGCGTTAATCACTGGAAGGGGGGTGAATGTGGCGGACCAGACACAAAAAGACACGTCCTTCAAAAACGGGGTGTACACATGCCTTTTTCGGGTTTTCCCGACGCAAGGCGTACACCCCGCAATAAAACAATAAAAACGTTGGGACACAGCTTCGGACCATAGGTCCCGGACCACCCCGGTCGGAAAATCTTCGGGAAAGGCCTTCGCCCTTCCCGAGGACTTTCCCTTACCAATTTCAAGGACTTTCCCTACCAATAAATACGAGGACCTCTCGACCGAGAGAAGTCAGTTAGCAAGTTTTCCTCCGACTCTCAACGTGTCCATATTTCTGTATCATCCGTCACTCGTTTACCTTTACCTTCTACACACTGTATCTCATCGCCTTTGTTACAAGTTATATTAAAGTTCTCGTTATTTAAAAACCAAAAAAACTCTCGGATTATTTTATACAAACCGTCGCAGTAACCCCTGCGACAAACTGGTGACCCCGACGTGATCCGAGAGTACCGCGAGTGCGTGATAACCGAGAACATAGTAACTCTTAGTGACATTCCGTTCGGCAACATACGAACTTCGCGATCCGAGTGGTGTTATACAAACGGTGTGAACCTTTTTTTTAATACATACGAAATGACGGACGCCAGCCCCATCCAAACTACTGCCTCCGGTGTAGAGGTAAATCAAATTAATATACGCGTACCTAGCTTCACACCCGAGGTGCCAGCTATGTGGTTTGCACAACTGGAAGGACAGTTTCTCATAGCGGGAATAAAAAGTGAGAATAAGAAGTTCTGGTACGCAGCCTCGAACTTGGAAACCAAGTATGCAACAGAGGTACAGGATCTAATTATCAACCCTCCAGCTGAAAATCCCTTCAAAATTTTGAAAGAGACGCTCATATCGCGCCTCTCGCAGTCGAACGAATCGCGTCTTCAGCGACTCCTGGAGCAAGAAGAAATGGGAGACCGGAAACCTTCACAGTTTTTGCGGTACCTAAGGGGACTGGAAAATTCAGTGCCGGACAATATAGTTCGAACTATATGGCTCAACCGGTTGCCGACGCATGTACGAGCAATCCTCGCTACGCACACGGATACGACGTTGGAGAAACTCGGCCTACTCGCCGACCAAATAGTGGAACTCGCACCGAGAGCACACGTAGCCAGCATCGACAGGACACCCGCCCCGGACAACAATTTGGCGCAGCAAGTAGAAGCTTTAACGCGTCAAGTAGCCACGCTGACAGCAAGATTAACCGAAAGAGAAGCCCGACCACGCAGTAAAAACTTCACGCGAGGCAGATCACGGCAACGTAGCCATAGTCGTGGTAAGCAAGGTATGTGTTGGTACCACGCACGCTTCGCGGATAAAGCTGTAAAATGCATTTCTCCGTGCACCGCGAATCCGGGAAACTCAAATCCTCGTCAATAATCGCGGCAACATATGACGAGTTCCCTACAAGCCGCCTTTTTATCACTGAAAAAGCGTCAAGAATTCAATACCTCATTGATACTGGCGCGGACGTGAGCGTTTACCCTCGGACGTACCTATCGACGAACCCGCCGCGCTCAAATTACGAAATGTTTGCGGCAAACGGCACAAGGATCCCCACATATGGGACAATTACACTGAGAGTCGACTTCGATCTACGTCGCGAGTTAATATGGCGATTTATTGTAGCGGATATCGCTAAACCAATCATCGGCGCGGATTTCCTAGGTCATTTTGGGTTACTCGTCGACATCAAAAACAGATGTTTAGTCGATGGCACAACATCGCGAACTACGCAAGGCTCAATAGTACGGGACAAATTTGTCACAATCAAGACAATTCACGGCGATACGCAATATCACGCCTTACTTTCACGATACAGCGAAATTACACATCCCGCGGGCACGCCTAGCGCTGCAAAACACAGTATCGAGCACCATATTGAAACGACCCCCGGAACGCCTATCTCTTACAAAGTCCGACGACTCGCACCGGACCGCTATAAAGCAGCAAAAGCGGAATTTGACCTGCTGCTCAAGCAAGGAATTATTCGACCTTCTAAGAGCCCATGGTCATCACCGTTGCACATGGTCACGAAAAAGAACGGAGAATGGCGCCCTTGCGTCGACTACCGCGGGTTGAATAAACGAACAATTCCGAATAGATATCCCATACGACGCATCGAAGATTTCTCACAAAATCTACACGGGAAAACAATCTTTTCAACCATCGACCTCGTGCGCGCTTACCACCAGATACCGATAGCTGCGGAGGATATTCCAAAAACCGCCGTAATTACACCTTTTGGTTTATTTGAATATTTATACGGACCCTTCGGCCTTTGCGGGATAGCTCAAACTTTTCAGAGATTCATAGACGAAGTTACGCGAGGTTTGGATTTCGTCTTCGCCTATCTCGACGATTTTTTAATAGCTTCCGCAAACCCGAGCGAACATCTGCAACACCTCGAGATTATTTTCAAAAGATTTAAGGAATATGGCATTGTCATAAACCCAAGCAAATGCGTATTCGGAGCCTCTCAGGTCAAATTTCTCGGCTACCAGGTAGACGAGAAGGGCACTCGCCCACCCGAACATAAGGTCGACGCCGTAAAAAACTTCCCTCAGCCGACAACCGTAAAACAATTACGCCGTTTCCTTGGGATGGTTAACTTCTACCGTCGATTCCTGCCAGCAGCTGCGACACGACAAAAGCCCCTTAACGGCCTACTGACAGGCCCAAAAATGACAGGCAACAAACCTATCAATTGGACCGAAGAGGCCAAACAAGCTTTCGTCGCAATAAAAGAAGGCCTAGCCAACGCCACGCTGTTGGTACATCCAGCAATAAATGCTCCATTATCAATAACTGTGGACGCTTCTGACCACGCGATAGGAGCCGTTTTGCAACAAAGGACAAACAACGATTGGCAACCCCTTGGATTTTTCTCTCGCCCCCTGACAAAAACACAAGTTAAGTATAGCGCGTACGATCGCGAGCTTCTCGCTATTTACGAAGCCATAAAGTACTTCATTTACGCTGTAGAAGGCAGAAACTTCACCATATTCACAGATCACAAACCGCTTACTTATGTTTTTAACCAAAAGAAAGAAAAATCCCCAAGGCAGTTTCGTTACTTTGATTACATTTCACAATTCACATCGGACATAAAACATATTTCGGACATAAATAATGTAGTCGCAGACGCTCTATCGAGAATCGAAGAAATCGAAGAGATCAATTATTCAGCTCTCGCCGCAGCACAAACCGATGACGAAGAACTACAACATTTATTGCAATCCGATACAAACCTACAACTAAAATCTATTTTCTTTGAACCGTGTAAAGCCAACATCTACTACGATATTTCTACACAGAGAGCCCGCCCTTATATTGTACCGTCATTTCGCAAGAAGGTTTTCCAACGGATCCATGGATTAGCCCACCCAGGTACACGGGCCACCATAGAACTTATCTCAGAAAGGTTTGTGTGGCCATCCATGCGGAAAGATTGCACACAATGGGTTCGAACATGCATACCATGTCAAAAAGCAAAAATAACTAAACACGTGTCTTCACCTAGAGGCACTTCAAACGTACCAACGACAACACGTTCCGGTAGAAAAGTAAAATTTCCAGACTTCTTCGGAATGCCGTTAGCTCACGAACATACTTATTAATATACTCCGATATATCTTACGTACGCATATTACAAACCATGAAAAGTGCTGTCCACTATTAATACTCCCATAGGTATAATATTTTTTTTTCTTCAACCAATTTTGTACCTTAGCGTTAATCACTGGAAGGGGGGTGAATGTGGCGGACCAGACACAAAAAGACACGTCCTTCAAAAACGGGGTGTACACATGCCTTTTTCGGGTTTTCCCGACGCAAGGCGTACACCCCGCAATAAAACAATAAAAACGTTGGGACACAGCTTCGGACCATAGGTCCCGGACCACCCCGGTCGGAAAATCTTCGGGAAAGGCCTTCGCCCTTCCCGAGGACTTTCCCTTACCAATTTCAAGGACTTTCCCTACCAATAAATACGAGGACCTCTCGACCGAGAGAAGTCAGTTAGCAAGTTTTCCTCCGACTCTCAACGTGTCCATATTTCTGTATCATCCGTCACTCGTTTACCTTTACCTTCTACACACTGTATCTCATCGCCTTTGTTACAAGTTATATTAAAGTTCTCGTTATTTAAAAACCAAAAAAACTCTCGGATTATTTTATACAAACCGTCGCAGTAACCCCTGCGACAAAAAGCTATATCACTTAAATCGCAAGTATTTGAAGAAAAATCATGTGTTTTGCATGGATTTGAAGCTAACTCGTTAGTTGCGCCTGCATTTGAAGCTATATCAGTTATATCGCAAGTATCTGAAGCTAAATCATTTGTTTCGCATGGATTTGAAGCTATACCTTCTACATCGCATTGATTTGCAGCTAAATCGTGTGTTTCGAATGGATTTGAAGCTAAATCGTTATTTTCGCCTGCATTTGAAGCTATATCACTCATATCCCAAGTATTTGCAGCTAAATCATTTGTTTCGCATGGATTCGAAGCAAATCCTTCTACATCGCATTGATTTGAAGCTAAATCATGTGTTTCCCATGGATTTGAAGCTAATCCTTCTACTTCGAATTGACTTGAAGCTAAATCAGGTGTTTCGCATGGATTTGAAGCCAACTCGTTTGTTTCCCCTGCATTTGAAGCTATATCACCTTACATCGCAAGTATCTGAACCTAAATAATTTTTTTCGCATGGATGTGAAGCAAATCCTTCTAGTTCGCATTGATTTGAAGCTAAATCATGTGTTTCGCATGGATTTGAAGCTAACTCGTTTGTCTCGTCTGCATTTGAATCTGTATCACTTCTTTCCAAAGAGTTTGAAGCCAATGTATTTGTTTCACATCGATTTGATGCTAAACCTTCTACATCGCATTGATTTAAAGCAAAACCTTCTGCATCGCATTGATTTGAAGCTAAATCATGTGTTTCGCTTGGATATGATGCTAACTCGTTTGTATAGTCTGCATTTGAATCTTCATCACTTATATCGCAAGTATCTGAAGCTAAATCATTTGTTCCGCATGGATTTGCAGTTTTACCTTCTACTTAGCATTGATATGCTGCTAAATCATGTGTTTCGCATGGATTTGAATGTAAACCTTCCACATTGCATTGTTTTGCAGCTAAATCATGTGTTTCGAATGGATTTTGAAGCTAACTCGTTTGATTCGTCTGCATTTGAAGCTGTATAACTTATATCCCAAGTGTTTGATGCTAAATCATTTGCTTCGCATGAATTTGAAGCTAAACCTTCTACATAGCATTGATTTGAAACTTACTCATATGTTTTACATGTATTTGAATCAAACTCGTTTGTTTCGTCTGCACTTGAAGCTATATCACTTATATCGCAAGTATCTGAATCTAAATCATTTGTTTCGCGTGGATTTGAAGCTAAACCTTCTACATCGCATTGATTTGCAGCTAAATCATGTGTTTCGCATGGATTTCAAGTTAACTCGTTTGCCTCGTCTGCATTTGAATCTGTATCACTTCTATCTCAAGAGTTTGAAGCCAAATCATTTGTTTGACATGGATTTGATGCTAAACCTTCTACATCGCATTGAGTACAACCTAAATCATTTGTTTCGCATGGAATTGAAGCTAAACCTTCTAAATCGTACTGATTTGCAGCTAAATCATTTGTTTCGTCAGCATTTGAAGCTATATCACTTATATCGCAAGTATCTCAAGCTAAATCATTTGTGTCGAATGGATTTGAAGCTAAACCTGCTACATAGCATTGATTTGCAGCTAAATCATGTGTTTTCCATGAATTTGATGCCAATTCGTTTATTTCCCCTGCATTTGGAGCTATATGAGTTATATCGCATGTATCTGATGCTAAATCATTCGTTTCGCATGGATTTCAAGCTAAACTTTCTACATCGCATTGATTTAGAGCCAAGTCATCTGTTTCGCAAGGATTTAAAGCTAACTCGTTTGTTTCGTCTGCATTTGAAGCTATGTCACTCATATCCCAAGTATTTGAAGCTAAATCATTTGTTTCGCATGGATTTGAAGCTAAAACTTCTACATCGCACTGATTTGAAGTTACATCACGTGTGTCGCTTGGATATGAAGCTAATTCGTTTGTTTAGTCTGCATTTCAAGCTACATCACTTATTTCGCAAGTATCTGAAGCTAGATCATTTGCGTCGCATGGATTTGAAGCTAAACCTTCTACATAGCATTGATTTGAAGCTTAAGCATGTGTTTGCATGGATTCGATGCTAACTCGTTTGCTTCCCCTCCATTTGAAGCTATTTCAGTTATATAGCAAGTATCTGATGCTAAATCACTTGTTTCGCATGGAATTGAAGCTAAACCTGCTACATTGATTTGAAGCTTAATCATGTGATTTGCATGGATTTGAAGCTAACTCTTTTTTTTCGCCTGCATTTGAAGCTATATCACGTATTTCCCAAGTGCTTGAAACTAAATCTTTTGTTTCGCGTTTATTTGAAGCTAAACCTTCTACATCGCATTGATTTGAAGCTAAATTATGAGATTCGCTTGAATTTGAAGCTAACTCGTTTGTTTCCCCTGCATTTGAAGCTATGTCACATATATCGCAAGTATCTGATGCTAAATCATTTGTTACGCATGGATTTGAATCTAAACATTCTACATCGCATTTATTTGAAGCTAAATAATGTGAATCGCACGGATTTTAAAGCTAACTCGTTAGTTTCGTCTGCATTTGAAGCTATATCACTTATATCCCAAGTGTTTGAAGCTAATTCATTTGTTTCGCATGGATTTGAAGCTAAACCTTCTACATCGCATTGATTTGAAGCTGCATCATGTGTTTCGCTTGGATATGAAGCTAACTCGTTTGTTTAGTCTGCATTTCAAGCTACATCACTTATATCGCAAGTATCTGAAGCTAGATCATTTGCGTCACATGGATTTGAAGCTAAACCTTCTACATAGCATTGATTTGAAGCTTAAGCATGTGTTTTGCATGGATTTGATGCTAACTCGTTTGCTTCCACTCCATTTGAAGCTGTTTCAGTTATATCGCAAGTATCTGATGCTAAATTATTTGTTTCGCATGGAATTAAAGCTAAACCTTCCACATCGCATTGATTTGAAGCTTAATCATGTGTTTCGCAAGGATATGAAGCTAACTCGTTTGTTTCGTCTGCATTTGAAGCTATATCACGTATATCGCAAGTATCTGAAGCTAAATCATTTGTGTCGCATGGATTCGAAGCTAAACCTTCTACATCGCATTGATTTGCAGCTAAATCATTTGTTTCGCATGGATTTTGAAGCTAACTCGTTTGATTCGTCTGCATTTGAAGCTGTATAACTTATATCCCAAGTGTTTGATGCTAAATCATTTGCTTCGCATGAATTTGAAGCTAAACCTTCTACATAGCATTGATTTGAAACTTACTCATATGTTTTACATGTATTTGAATCAAACTCGTTTGTTTCGTCTGCACTTGAAGCTATATCACTTATATCGCAAGTATCTGAATCTAAATCATTTGTTTCGCGTGGATTTGAAGCTAAACCTTCTACATCGCATTGATTTGCAGCTAAATCATGTGTTTCGCATGGATTTGAAGTTAACTCGTTTGCCTCGTCTGCATTTGAATCTGTATCAATTCTATCTCAAGAGTTTGAAGCCAAATCATTTGTTTGACATGGATTTGTTGCTAAACCTACTACATCGCATTGAGTACAACCTAAATCATTTGTTTCGCATGGAATTGAAGCTAAACCTTCTAAATCGTACTGATTTGCAGCTAAATCATTTGTTTCGTCAGCATTTGAAGCTATATCACTTATATCGCAAGTATCTCAAGCTAAATCATTTGTGTCGAATGGATTTGAAGCTAAACCTGCTACATAGCATTGATTTGCAGCTAAATCATGTGTTTTCCATGAATTTGATGCCAATTCGTTTATTTCCCCTGCATTTGGAGCTATATGAGTTATATCGCATGTATCTGATGCTAAATCATTCGTTTCGCATGGATTTCAAGCTAAACTTTCTACATCGCATTGATTTAGAGCCAAGTCATCTGTTTCGCAAGGATTTAAAGCTAACTCGTTTGTTTCGTCTGCATTTGAAGCTATGTCACTCATATCCCAAGTATTTGAAGCTAAATCATTTGTTTCGCATGGATTTGAAGCTAAAACTTCTACATCGCACTGATTTGAAGTTACATCACGTGTGTCGCTTGGATATGAAGCTAATTCGTTTGTTTAGTCTGCATTTCAAGCTACATCACTTATTTCGCAAGTATCTGAAGCTAGATCATTGGTTTCGAATGGATTTGAAGCTAAACATTCTACATCGCATTGATTTGCTGCTAAGGCTTCTACTTCTCATCTATTTGAAGCTAAATGATGTGTATCGCATGAATTTTGAAGCTAACTGGTTTGATTCGACTGTATTTGAAGCTATATAGCCTATATCCCAACTGCTTGAAGCTCAATCATTTGTTACGCATGGATTTGAAGCTAAACCTTCTACATCGCATTAATTTGCAGCTAAATCCTGTATTTCGCATGGATTTGGAGCTAACTCGTTTGTTTCTCCTGCATTTGAAGCTATATCACAAATCGAATGTATGTGACCCTAAATCATTTGTTTCGCGTGGGTTTGAAGCTAAGCATTCTACATCGCATTGATTTGCTGCTAAATCATGTATTTCGCATGGATTTGAAGCTAACTCGTTTGTTTCGTCTGCACTTGAAGCAATATCACATATATCGCTAGTATCTGAAGCTAAATCATTTGTTTCGCATGGATTTGAAGCTAAACCTTCAACTTGCATTGATTTGCGGCTATATCATGTGTTTCGCATGGATTTGAAGCTAACTTGTTTGATTCCCTTGCATTTGAAGCTATATCACTTATATCGCAATTATCTGATGCTAAATCATTAGTTTCGCATGGATTTGAAGCAAAACCTTCTACATCGCATTGATTTGCAGCAAAATCATGTGTTTCGTACTAATTTGAAGCTAATAGGTGTCTTTCGCATTAATTTTAAGCTAAATCAGGTGTTACGTATGGAATTGAAGCTAACTGGTTTGTTTCGCCTGCATTTGAAGCTATATAGCCTATATCCCAACTGTTTGAAGCTCAATCATTTGTTTCGCATGGATTTGAAGCTAAACCTTCTAAATCGCATTGATTTCAAGCTATATCATGTGTTTCGCATGGACTTGAAGCTAACTCTTTTGTTTCCCATTCATTTTAAGATATATCAATTATATCAGAAGTATCTCATGCTTAATCATTTGTTTCGCATGGATTTGAAGCTAAACCTTCTACATGGCATTGATTTGCAGCTAATTCCTGTGTTTCGCATGGATTTGAAGCTTACTCGTCTGTTTCGTCTGCATTTGAAGCTATATCACATATATCCCGAGTGTTTGAAAATAAATCATTTGTGTCGCATGAATTTGAAGCTAAACTTGCCACACAGGATTGAGTTGAAGCTTAATCATGTGTTTTGCATGGTATTGAGGCAAACTCGTTTGTTTCCCCTGCATTTGAAGCTATATCACTTATATCGCAAGTATATGAAGCTAAATCATTGGTTTCGAATGGATTTGAAGCTAAACATTCTACATCGCATTGATTTGCTGCTAAATCATGTGTTTCGCATGGATTGGAAGCTTCCTCGTTTGTTTCGCATGCAGATGAAGCTATATCACATATATCGCAAGTATCTGAAGCTAAATCATTGGTTTTGCATGGATTTGAAGCTAAACCATCAACATCGCATTGATTTGCTGCTAAATCACGTGTTTCGCATGGATTTGAAGCTTACTCGTTTGTTTCGCATGCAGATGAAGCTATATCACATATATCGCAAGTATCTGAAGCTAAATCATTGGTTTCGCATGGATTTGAAGCTAAACCTTCTAAATCGCATTGATTTCAAGCTATATCATGTGTTTCGCATGGACTTGAAGCTAACTCTTTTGTTTCCCCTTCATTTTAAGCTATATCAATATTATCACAAGTATCTCATGCTTAATCATTTGTTTCGCATGGATTTGAAGCTAAACCTTCTACATCGCATTGATTTGAAGCTGCATCATGTGTTTCGCTTGGATATGAAGCTAACTCGTTTGTTTAGTCTGCATTTCAAGCTACATCACTTATATCGCAAGTATCTGAAGCTAGATCATTTGCGTCGCATGGATTTGAAGCTAAACCTTCTACATAGCATTGATTTGAAGCTTAAGCATGTGTTTTGCATGGATTTGATGCTAACTCGTTTGCTTCCACTCCATTTGAAGCTGTTTCAGTTATATCGCAAGTATCTGATGCTAAATTATTTGTTTCGCATGGAATTAAAGCTAAACCTTCCACATCGCATTGATTTGAAGCTTAATCATGTGTTTCGCAAGGATATGAAGCTAACTCGTTTGTTTCGTCTGCATTTGAAGCTATATCACGTATATCGCAAGTATCTGAAGCTAAATCATTTGTGTCGCATGGATTCGAAGCTAAACCTTCTACATCGCATTGATTTGCAGCTAAATCATTTGTTTCGCATGGATTTTGAAGCTAACTCGTTTGATTCGTCTGCATTTGAAGCTGTATAACTTATATCCCAAGTGTTTGATGCTAAATCATTTGCTTCGCATGAATTTGAAGCTAAACCTTCTACATAGCATTGATTTGAAACTTACTCATATGTTTTACATGTATTTGAATCAAACTCGTTTGTTTCGTCTGCACTTGAAGCTATATCACTTATATCGCAAGTATCTGAATCTAAATCATTTGTTTCGCGTGGATTTGAAGCTAAACCTTCTACATCGCATTGATTTGCAGCTAAATCATGTGTTTCGCATGGATTTGAAGTTAACTCGTTTGCCTCGTCTGCATTTGAATCTGTATCAATTCTATCTCAAGAGTTTGAAGCCAAATCATTTGTTTGACATGGATTTGTTGCTAAACCTACTACATCGCATTGAGTACAACCTAAATCATTTGTTTCGCATGGAATTGAAGCTAAACCTTCTAAATCGTACTGATTTGCAGCTAAATCATTTGTTTCGTCAGCATTTGAAGCTATATCACTTATATCGCAAGTATCTCAAGCTAAATCATTTGTGTCGAATGGATTTGAAGCTAAACCTGCTACATAGCATTGATTTGCAGCTAAATCATGTGTTTTCCATGAATTTGATGCCAATTCGTTTATTTCCCCTGCATTTGGAGCTATATGAGTTATATCGCATGTATCTGATGCTAAATCATTCGTTTCGCATGGATTTCAAGCTAAACTTTCTACATCGCATTGATTTAGAGCCAAGTCATCTGTTTCGCAAGGATTTAAAGCTAACTCGTTTGTTTCGTCTGCATTTGAAGCTATGTCACTCATATCCCAAGTATTTGAAGCTAAATCATTTGTTTCGCATGGATTTGAAGCTAAAACTTCTACATCGCACTGATTTGAAGTTACATCACGTGTGTCGCTTGGATATGAAGCTAATTCGTTTGTTTAGTCTGCATTTCAAGCTACATCACTTATTTCGCAAGTATCTGAAGCTAGATCATTGGTTTCGAATGGATTTGAAGCTAAACATTCTACATCGCATTGATTTGCTGCTAAGGCTTCTACTTCTCATCTATTTGAAGCTAAATGATGTGTATCGCATGAATTTTGAAGCTAACTGGTTTGATTCGACTGTATTTGAAGCTATATAGCCTATATCCCAACTGCTTGAAGCTCAATCATTTGTTACGCATGGATTTGAAGCTAAACCTTCTACATCGCATTAATTTGCAGCTAAATCCTGTATTTCGCATGGATTTGGAGCTAACTCGTTTGTTTCTCCTGCATTTGAAGCTATATCACAAATCGAATGTATGTGACCCTAAATCATTTGTTTCGCGTGGGTTTGAAGCTAAGCATTCTACATCGCATTGATTTGCTGCTAAATCATGTATTTCGCATGGATTTGAAGCTAACTCGTTTGTTTCGTCTGCACTTGAAGCAATATCACATATATCGCTAGTATCTGAAGCTAAATCATTTGTTTCGCATGGATTTGAAGCTAAACCTTCAACTTGCATTGATTTGCGGCTATATCATGTGTTTCGCATGGATTTGAAGCTAACTTGTTTGATTCCCTTGCATTTGAAGCTATATCACTTATATCGCAATTATCTGATGCTAAATCATTAGTTTCGCATGGATTTGAAGCAAAACCTTCTACATCGCATTGATTTGCAGCAAAATCATGTGTTTCGTACTAATTTGAAGCTAATAGGTGTCTTTCGCATTAATTTTAAGCTAAATCAGGTGTTACGTATGGAATTGAAGCTAACTGGTTTGTTTCGCCTGCATTTGAAGCTATATAGCCTATATCCCAACTGTTTGAAGCTCAATCATTTGTTTCGCATGGATTTGAAGCTAAACCTTCTAAATCGCATTGATTTCAAGCTATATCATGTGTTTCGCATGGACTTGAAGCTAACTCTTTTGTTTCCCATTCATTTTAAGATATATCAATTATATCAGAAGTATCTCATGCTTAATCATTTGTTTCGCATGGATTTGAAGCTAAACCTTCTACATGGCATTGATTTGCAGCTAATTCCTGTGTTTCGCATGGATTTGAAGCTTACTCGTCTGTTTCGTCTGCATTTGAAGCTATATCACATATATCCCGAGTGTTTGAAAATAAATCATTTGTGTCGCATGAATTTGAAGCTAAACTTGCCACACAGGATTGAGTTGAAGCTTAATCATGTGTTTTGCATGGTATTGAGGCAAACTCGTTTGTTTCCCCTGCATTTGAAGCTATATCACTTATATCGCAAGTATATGAAGCTAAATCATTGGTTTCGAATGGATTTGAAGCTAAACATTCTACATCGCATTGATTTGCTGCTAAATCATGTGTTTCGCATGGATTGGAAGCTTCCTCGTTTGTTTCGCATGCAGATGAAGCTATATCACATATATCGCAAGTATCTGAAGCTAAATCATTGGTTTTGCATGGATTTGAAGCTAAACCATCAACATCGCATTGATTTGCTGCTAAATCACGTGTTTCGCATGGATTTGAAGCTTACTCGTTTGTTTCGCATGCAGATGAAGCTATATCACATATATCGCAAGTATCTGAAGCTAAATCATTGGTTTCGCATGGATTTGAAGCTAAACCTTCTAAATCGCATTGATTTCAAGCTATATCATGTGTTTCGCATGGACTTGAAGCTAACTCTTTTGTTTCCCCTTCATTTTAAGCTATATCAATATTATCACAAGTATCTCATGCTTAATCATTTGTTTCGCATGGATTTGAAGCTAAACCTTCTACATGGCATTGATTTGCAGCTAATTCCTGTGTTTTGCATGGATTTGAAGCTTACTCGTCTGTTTCGTCTGCATTTGAAGCTATATCACATATATCCCGAGTGTTTGAAGCTAAATAATTTGTTTCGCATGGATTTGAAGCTAAACCTTCTACATCGCATGGACTTGAAGCTAACTCGTTTGTTTCTCCTGCATTTGAAACTATATAATTTATATCGCAGGGATTTGAAGCCAAATCATTTGTATCGCATGGATTTGAAGCTAAACCTTCTACATCGCATTGATTTGATGCTACATCATGTATACCGCATGGATTTGCATCTAAACCTTCTTCATCGCATTGATTTGCAGCTAAATCATGTGTTTCGCATGGATTTGAAGCTAAACATTCTACATCGCATAGATTTGTAGCTTGCTCGTTTGTTCCGTCTGCATTTGAAACTATATCACTTATACCGCTAGGATCTGAACCTGAATCATTTGTTCCGCATGGATTTGAAGCTGAGCCTTCTACTTCGCATTGATTTGCAGTTCAATCATGTGTTTCGCATGGATTTGAAGCTAACTCGTTTGTTTCGTCTGCATTTGAAGCTATATCACATATATCGCAAGTATATGAAGCTAAATCATTTGTGTCGCATGGATTTGAAGCTAAACCTTCTACGTAGCATGGATTTGAAGCTTAATCATGTGTTTTGCATGGATTTGAAGCCGACTCGTTTGTTTCGTCTGCATTTGAAGCTATATCGCTTGTATCGCATATATCTGAAGCCAAATCATTTGTTTCGCATGGATTTTATGCTAAACCTTCTACATCGCATTGATTTGAAGATAAATAATGTGTTTCTCTTGGATTTGTCGCTAACTCGTTTGTTTCGTCTGCATTTGAAGCTATATCACTTATATCGCAAGTATCCGAACCTAAATCATTTGTTTCGCATGGATTTGAAGCTAAGCCTTCTACATCGCATTGATTTGATGCTAAAGCATTTGATTCGCATGGATTTGAAGCTAAGCCTTCTACATCGCATTGATTTGAAGCTAAATCATGTGATTCGCTTGGATTTGAAGCTAACTCGTTTTTTTCGCATGCAGTTGAAGCTAAATCATGAATATCAAAAGTATTTGAAGTTGAACCAGTTGTTTCGCTCGAATATTAAGCTAAGACATGTGTTTCGAATAAATTTAAGGCCAAATCATGACTTTCGCATGGATTTGAAGCTAACTCGTTTGTTTCGCCTGCATTTGAAGCTAAATCATGTATATCACAAGTATTTGAAGCTAAACTATTTGTTTCGCATGGATTCGAAGATAAGCCTTGTAGTTCGCATTGATTTGAAGCTAAATCATGTGTTTTGCTTGGATTTGAAACTAACTCGTTTGTTTCCCCAACAATTGAAGCTATATAACTTATATCGCAAGTATCTAAAGCTAAATCATTTGTGTCGCATGGATTCGAAGCTAAACCTTCTACATAGCATTGATTTGAAGCTTAGTAATGTGTATTGCTTGGATATGAAGCTAATCCTTGTACATCGCATTGATTTGCAGTTGAATCATGTCTTTCGCATGGATTTGAAGGTAACTCCTTTGTTTCGTCCGCGTTTGAAGCTATATCACTTATATCCCAAGTGTTTGCAGCTCAATCATTTGTTTCGCATGGATTTGAAGCTAAACCTTCTAAATCGCATGAATTTTAAGCTCAATCATGTGTTCCGCATGGATTTGAAGCTAACTCGTTTGTTTCGTCTGCACTTCAAGCAATATCACATATATCGCAAGTATATGAAGCTAAATCATTTGTGTCGCATGGATTTGAAGCTAAACCTTCTACGTAGCATGGATTTGAAGCTTAATCATGTGTTTTGCATGGATCTGAAGCTAACTCGTTTGTTTCGTCTGCATTTGAAGCTATATCACGTATATCGCAAATATATGAAGCTAAATCATTTGTGTCGCATGGATTTGAAGCTAAACCTTCTACGTAGCATGGATTTGAAGCTTAGTCATGTGTACCGCAGGGATTTGAAGCTAACTCGTTTGTTCCGCCTGCATTTGAAGCTTTATCACTCCTATCCCAAGTGTTTGGAGCTAAATCATTTGCTTCGTTTGGTTTTGAACCTAAACATTCTACATCGCATGGACTTGAAGCTAACTCGTTTGTTTCGCATGCAGCTGCATCTATATCACTTATATCGCAAGTATCTGAAGCTAAATCATTTGTTTCGCATGGATTTGAAGCTAATCTTTCAATGTCGCATTGATTTGAAGCTAAATCACGTGTTTCGCATTGATTTGAAGCTAACTCATTTGTTCTGTCTGCATTTGAAGCTATATCACTTGTATGGCCAGTATATGAAGCTAAATCATTTGTGTCGCATGGATTTGAAGCTAAACCTTCTACGTAGCATGGATTTGAAGCTTAATCATGTGTTTTGCATGGATTTGAAGCCGACTCGTTTGTTTCGTCTGCATTTGAAGCTATATCGCTTGTGTCGCATATATCTGAAGCCAAATCATTTGTTTCGCATGGATTTTATGCTAAACCTTCTACATCGCATTGATTTGAAGATAAATAATGTGTTTCTCTAGGATTTGTCGCTAACTCGTTTGTTTCGTCTGCATTTGAAGCTATATCACTTATATCGCAAGTATCCGAACCTAAATCATTTGTTTCGCATGGATTTGAAGCTAAGCCTTCTACATCGCATTGATTTGATGCTAAAGCATTTGATTCGCATGGATTTGAAGCTAAGCCTTCTACTTCGCATTGATTTGAAGCTAAATCATGTGATTCGCTTGGATTTGAAGCTAACTCGTTTTTTTCGCATGCAGTTGAAGCTAAATCATGAATATCAAAAGTATTTGAAGCTGAACCAGTTGTTTCGCTCGAATATTAAGCTAAGACATGTGTTTCGAATAAATTTAAGGCCAAATCATGACTTTCGCATGGATTTGAAGCTAACTCGTTTGTTTCGCCTGCATTTGAAGCTAAATCATGTATATCACAAGTATTTGAAGCTAAACTATTTGTTTCGCATGGATTCGAAGATAAGCCTTGTAGTTCGCATTGATTTGAAGCTAAATGATGTGTTTTGCTTGGATTTGAAACTAACTCGTTTGTTTCCCCAACAATTGAAGCTATATAACTTATATCGCAAGTATCTAAAGCTAAATCATTTGTGTCGCATGGATTCGAAGCTAAACCTTCTACATAGCATTGATTTGAAGCTTAGTAATGTGTATTGCTTGGATATGAAGCTAATCCTTGTACATCGCATTGATTTGCAGTTGAATCATGTCTTTCGCATGGATTTGAAGGTAACTCCTTTGTTTCGCCCGCGTTTGAAGCTATATCACTTATATCCCAAGTGTTTGCAGCTCAATCATTTGTTTCGCATGGATTTGAAGCTAAACCTTCTAAATCGCATGAATTTTAAGCTCAATCATGTGTTCCGCATGGATTTGAAGCTAACTCGTTTGTTTCGTCTGCACTTCAAGCAATATCACATATATCGCAAGTATATGAAGCTAAATCATTTGTGTCGCATGGATTTGAAGCTAAACCTTCTACGTAGCATGGATTTGAAGCTTAATCATGTGTTTTGCATGGATTTGAAGCTAACTCGTTTGTTTCGTCTGCATTTGAAGCTATATCACGTATATCGCAAATATATGAAGCTAAATCATTTGTGTCGCATGGATTTGAAGCTAAACCTTCTACGTAGCATGGATTTGAAGCTTAGTCATGTGTACCGCATGGATTTGAAGCTAACTCGTTTGTTCCGCCTGCACTTCAAGCAATATCACATATATCGCAAGTATATGAAGCTAAATCATTTGTGTCGCATGGATTTGAAGCTAAACCTTCTACGTAGCATGGATTTGAAGCTTAATCATGTGTTTTGCATGGATTTGAAGCTAACTCGTTTGTTTCGTCTGCATTTGAAGCTATATCACGTATATCGCAAATATATGAAGCTAAATCATTTGTGTCGCATGGATTTGAAGCTAAACCTTCTACGTAGCATGGATTTGAAGCTTAGTCATGTGTACCGCAGGGATTTGAAGCTAACTCGTTTGTTCCGCCTGCATTTGAAGCTTTATCACTCCTATCCCAAGTGTTTGGAGCTAAATCATTTGCTTCGTATGGATTTGAACCTAAACATTCTACATCGCATGGACTTGAAGCTAACTCGTTTGTTTCGCATGCAGCTGCATCTATATCACTTATATCGCAAGTATCTGAAGCTAAATCATTTGTTTCGCATGGATTTGAAGCTAATCTTTCAATGTCGCATTGATTTGAAGCTAAATCACGTGTTTCGCATTGATTTGAAGCTAACTCATTTGTTCTGTCTGCATTTGAAGCTATATCACTTGTATGGCCAGTATATGAAGCTAAATCATTTGTGTCGCATGGATTTGAAGCTAAACCTTCTACGTAGCATGGATTTGAAGCTTAATCATGTGTTTTGCATGGATTTGAAGCCGACTCGTTTGTTTCGTCTGCATTTGAAGCTATATCGCTTGTGTCGCATATATCTGAAGCCAAATCATTTGTTTCGCATGGATTTTATGCTAAACCTTCTAGATCGCATTGATTTGAAGATAAATAATGTGTTTCTCTTGGATTTGTCGCTAACTCGTTTGTTTCGTCTGCATTTGAAGCTATATCACTTATATCGCAAGTATCCGAACCTAAATCATTTGTTTCGCATGGATTTGAAGCTAAGCCTTCTACATCGCATTGATTTGATGCTAAAGCATTTGATTCGCATGGATTTGAAGCTAAGCCTTCTACTTCGCATTGATTTGAAGCTAAATCATGTGATTCGCTTGGATTTGAAGCTAACTCGTTTTTTTCGCATGCAGTTGAAGCTAAATCATGAATATCAAAAGTATTTGAAGCTGAACCAGTTGTTTCGCTCGAATATTAAGCTAAGACATGTGTTTCGAATAAATTTAAGGCCAAATCATGTCCTTCGCATGGATTTGAAGCTAACTCGTTTGTTTCGCCTGCATTTGAAGCTAAATCATGTATATCACAAGTATTTGAAGCTAAACTATTTGTTTCGCATGGATTCGAAGATAAGCCTTGTAGTTCGCATTGATTTGAAGCTAAATGATGTGTTTTGCTTGGATTTGAAACTAACTCGTTTGTTTCCCCAACAATTGAAGCTATATAACTTATATCGCAAGTATCTAAAGCTAAATCATTTGTGTCGCATGGATTCGAAGCTAAACCTTCTACATAGCATTGATTTGAAGCTTAGTAATGTGTATTGCTTGGATATGAAGCTAATCCTTGTACATCGCATTGATTTGCAGTTGAATCATGTCTTTCGCATGGATTTGAAGGTAACTCCTTTGTTTCGTCCGCGTTTGAAGCTATATCACTTATATCCCAAGTGTTTGCAGCTCAATCATTTGTTTCGCATGGATTTGAAGCTAAACCTTCTAAATCGCATGAATTTTAAGCTCAATCATGTGTTCCGCATGGATTTGAAGCTAACTCGTTTGTTTCGTCTGCACTTCAAGCAATATCACATATATCGCAAGTATATGAAGCTAAATCATTTGTGTCGCATGGATTTGAAGCTAAACCTTCTACGTAGCATGGATTTGAAGCTTAATCATGTGTTTTGCATGGATTTGAAGCTAACTCGTTTGTTTCGTCTGCATTTGAAGCTATATCACGTATATCGCAAATATATGAAGCTAAATCATTTGTGTCGCATGGATTTGAAGCTAAACCTTCTACGTAGCATGGATTTGAAGCTTAGTCATGTGTACCGCATGGATTTGAAGCTAACTCGTTTGTTCCGCCTGCATTTGAAGCTTTATCACTCCTATCCCAAGTGTTTGGAGCTAAATCATTTGCTTCGTATGGATTTGAACCTAAACATTCTACATCGCATGGACTTGATGCTAACTCGTTTGTTTCGCATGCAGCTGCATCTATATCACTTATATCGCAAGTATCTGAAGCTAAATCAATTGTTTCGCATGGATTTGAAGCTAATCTTTCAATGTCGCATTGATTTGAAGCTAAATCACGTGTTTCGCATTGATTTGAAGCTAACTCATTTGTTCTGTCTGCATTTGAAGCTATATCACTTGTATGGCCAGTATATGAAGCTAAATCATTTGTGTCGCATGGATTTGAAGCTAAACCTTCTACGTAGCATGGATTTGAAGCTTAATCATGTGTTTTGCATGGATTTGAAGCCGACTCGTTTGTTTCGTCTGCATTTGAAGCTATATCGCTTGTATCGCATATATCTGAAGCCAAATCATTTGTTTCGCATGGATTTTATGCTAAACCTTCTACATCGCATTGATTTGAAGATAAATAATGTGTTTCTCTTGGATTTGTCGCTAACTCGTTTGTTTCGTCTGCATTTGAAGCTATATCACTTATATCGCAAGTATCCGATCCTAAATCATTTGTTTCGCATGGATTTGAAGCTAAGCCTTCTACATCGCATTGATTTGATGCTAAAGCATTTGATTCGCATGGATTTGAAGCTAAGCCTTCTACTTCGCATTGATTTGAAGCTAAATCATGTGATTCGCTTGGATTTGAAGCTAACTCGTTTTTTTCGCATGCAGTTGAAGCTAAATCATGAATATCAAAAGTATTAGAAGCTGAACCAGTTGTTTCGCTCGAATATTAAGCTAAGACATGTGTTTCGAATAAATTTAAGGCCAAATCATGTCTTTCGCATGGATTTGAAGCTAACGCGTTTGTTTCGTCTGCATTTGAAGCTAAATCATGTATATCACAAGTATTTGAAGCTAAACTATTTGTTTCGCATGGATTCGAAGATAAGCCTTGTAGTTCGCATTGATTTGAAGCTAAATCATGTGTTTTGCTTGGATTTGAAGCTAACTCGTTTGTTTCCCCAACAATTGAAGCTATATAACTTATATCGCAAGTATCTAAAGCTAAATCATTTGTGTCGCATGGATTCGAAGCTAAACCTTCTACATAGCATTGATTTGAAGCTCAATCATGTGTTTTGCATGGATTTGCTGCTAACTCGTTTGTTTCCCCTGCATTTGAAGCTTAACACTTATATCGCATGTATCTGATGCAAAATCATTTGTGTCGCATGGATTTGTAGGTAACTTGTTTCGCCTGCATTTGAAGCTATATCACTTGTATCGCAAGTATTTGAAGAAAAAACATTTTTTTCGCATGGATTTGATGCTAAACCTTCTACATCGCATTGATTTGCAGCTAAATCATGTGTTTCGCATGGATTTGAAGCTAACTCGTTTGTTTCGTCTCCATTTGAAGCTATATCACTTATATCCCTAGCATCTGAAGCTAAATCATTTGTGTCGCATGGATTTGTAGCTGAACCTTCTACATAGCATTGATTTGAAACTCAATCATGTGTTTTGCATGGATTTGCTGCTAACTCGTTTGTTTCCCCTGCATTTGAAGCTTAACACTTATATCGCATGTATCTGATGCAAAATCATTTGTGTCGCATGGATTTGTAGGTAACTTGTTTCGCCTGCATTTGAAGCTATATCACTTGTATCGCAAGTATTTGAAGAAAAAACATTTTTTTCGCATGGATTTGAAGTTAAACCTTCTACATCGCATTGATTTGCAGCTAAATCATGTGTTTCGCATAGATTTGAAGCTTGCTCGTTTGTTCCGTCTGCATTTGAAACTATATCACTTATATCGCTGGGATCTGAAGCTGAATCATTTGTTCCGCATGGATTTGAAGCTGAGCCTTCTACTTCGCATTGATTTGCAGTTCAATCATGTGTTTCGCATGGATTTGAAGCTAACTCGTTTGTTTCGCCTGCATTTGAAGCTATATCACTTATATCCCAAGTGTTTGCAGCTCAATCACTTGTTTCGCATGGATTTGAAGCTAAACCTTCTTAATCGCATGAATTGTAAGCTCAATCATGTGTTCCGCATGGATTTGAAGCTAAATCGTTTGTTTCGCATGGATTTGGAGCTAACTCGTTTGTTTCTCCTGCATTTGAAGCTATATCACTTATATCCCAAGTGTTTGCAGCTCAATCATTTGTTTCGCATGGATTTGAATCTAAACCTTCTAAATCGCATGAATTTTGAGCTCAATCATGTGTTCCGCATGTATTTGAAGCTAACTCGTTTGTTTCGTCTCCATTTGAAGCTATATCACTTATATCCCAAGCATCTGAAGCTAAATCATTTGTGTCGCATGGATTTGTAGCTGAACCTTCTACATAGCATTGATTTGAAGCTCAATCATGTGTTTCGTTTGGATTTTAAGCTAACTCGTTTGTTGTGCATGCAGTTGAAGATAAGTAATGTATAAAACAAGTATTTGAAGCTAAACAATTCGTTTCGCATGGCTTTGAAACTAAGCCTTCTACTTGGCATTGATTTGAAGCTGAATTATGTGTTTCGCTTGAATTTGAAGCTAACACGTTTGTTTCACGTGCAGTTGAAGCTAAATCATGTATATCACAAGTATTTCATGCTGAACCATTTGTTTCGCATGAATATTAAGCAAAACCATGTGCTTCGAACGAATTTGAAACTAAATCATGTGTTTCGCATGGGTTTAAAGCTAACTCGTTTGTTTCGCCTGAATGTGAAGCTAAATCATGTATATCTCAAGTATTTGAAGCTGAACCATTTGTTTCGCATGGATTCGAAGATAAGTCTTCTACTTCGCTTTGATTGGAAGCTAAATCATGCGGTTCACATGGATTAGAAGCTATGCCTTCTACATCGCTTTGATTTGAATCTAAATCATGTGTTTTGCTTGGATTTGAAGCTAACTCGTTTGTTTCGCCTGCATTTCAAGCTAAATCATGTATATCACGAGTATTTCAAGCTACACCATTTGTTTCGGATGGATTTGAAGATAAGCCTTCTACTTTGCATTGATTTGAAGCTAAATCATGTGTTTGGCATGGATTTGAAGCTAACTCGTTTGTTTCGCATTCAGTTGAACCTATATCACTAAGATTCGCAAGTATTTGAAGCTAAACCATTTGTTTAGCATGGATTGGAAGCTAACTCGTTTGATCGCATGCTGTTGAAGCTAAAGCATTTATATCACAAGTATTTGAAGCTAAACCATTTGTTTCGCATGGATTTGAAGATAAGCCTTCTACTTCGCACTGATTTGAAGCTAAATCATGTGTATCGCATGGATTTGAAGCTAACTCGTTTGTTTCGCCTGCATTTGAAGCTATATCATGTATATCACAAATATTTGAAGATAATCCATTTGTTTTGCATGGATCCGAAGATCAACCTTCTAGTTCTCATTGATTTGAAGCTAAGTCATCTGTTTCGCTTGGATTTGAAGCTAAATCATGTGTTTGGCATGGATTTGAAGCTAACTCGTTTGTTTCGCCAGCATTTGAAGCTAAATCGTGTATATCACTAGTATTTGAAGCTAAACCATTTGTTTCGCATGGATTTGAAGCTAAGCCTTGAACTTCCCATTGATTTGAAGCAAAATCATGTGTATCGTTTTGATTTGTAGCCAAGCCTTCTACTTCGCATGAATTTGAAGCTAAATCATGTGTTTGACATGGATTTGAAGCTAACTCGTTTGTTTCGCCAGCATTTGAAGCTAAATCATGCATATCACAAGTATTTGATGCTAAACCATTTGCTTCGCATGGATTTGAAGCTAAGCCTTCCACTTCGCTTTGATTTGAAGCTAAATCATGTGTTTCGTTTGGATTTTAAGCTAACTCGTTTGTTGTGCATGCAGTTGAAGATAAGTAATGTATAAAACAAGTATTTGAAGCTAAACAATTCGTTTCGCATGGCTTTGAAACTAAGCCTTCTACTTGGCATTGATTTGAAGCTGAATTATGTGTTTCGCTTGAATTTGAAGCTAACACGTTTGTTTCACGTGCAGTTGAAGCTAAATCATGTATATCACAAGTATTTCATGCTGAACCATTTGTTTCGCATGAATATTAAGCAAAACCATGTGCTTCGAACGAATTTGAAACTAAATCATGTGTTTCGCATGGGTTTAAAGCTAACTCGTTTGTTTCGCCTGAATGTGAAGCTAAATCATGTATATCTCAAGTATTTGAAGCTGAACCATTTGTTTCGCATGGATTCGAAGATAAGTCTTCTACTTCGCTTTGATTGGAAGCTAAATCATGCGGTTCACATGGATTAGAAGCTATGCCTTCTACATCGCTTTGATTTGAATCTAAATCATGTGTTTTGCATGGATTTGATGCTAACTCGTTTGTTTCCCTTGCATTTGACGCTATTTCAGTTATATAGCAAGTATCTGATGCTAAATCATTTTTTTCGCATGGATTTGAAGATAAGCCTTCTACTTCGCTTTGATTTGAATCTAAATCATGTGTTTCGCTTGGATTTGAAGCTAACTCGTTTGTTTCGCCTGCATTTCAAGCTAAATCATGTATATCACGAGTATTTCAAGCTACACCATTTGTTTCGGATGGATTTGAAGATAAGCCTTCTACTTTGCATTGATTTGAAGCTAAATCATGTGTATCGCATGGATTTGAAGCTAACTCGTTTGTTTCGCATTCAGTTGAACCTATATCACTAAGATTCGCAAGTATTTGAAGCTAAACCATTTGTTTAGCATGGATTGGAAGCTAACTCGTTTGATCGCATGCTGTTGAAGCTAAAGCATTTATATCACAAGTATTTGAAGCTAAACCATTTGTTTCGCATGGATTTGAAGATAAGCCTTCTACTTCGCACTGATTTGAAGCTAAATCATGTGTATCGCATGGATTTGAAGCTAACTCGTTTGTTTCGCCTGCATTTGAGCTGAATCATGTATATCACAAGTATTTGACGCTAAACCATTTGTTTCGCATTGATTTGAAACTAAGCCTTCTACTTCGCATTGGTTTGAAGTTAAATCATGTGTTTCCCTTGGGTGTGACGCTAAATCGTTTGTTCCGCATGCAGCTGAATCTAAATCATGTCTATCACAAGTATTTGAAGCTAAACCATTTGATTCGAATTGATTTGAAGCTAAGACTTCCACTTCGCATTGATTTGAAGCTAAATCATGTCTTTCAAATGGATTTGAATTCAAATTGTTTGTTTCGTCTGCATTTGAAGCTATTTGATTTATTTCGCAACTATTTGAAACTTAATCATGTGTTTCGCTTGGATTTGAAGCCAAGCCTTTTACTTCGCATTGATTTGATGCTAAACCATGTGTTTCGCATGAATTTGAAGCTAAATCATGTGTTTGGCATGGATTTGAAGCCAACTCGTTTGTTTCGTCCGCATTTGAAGCTACTTCATTTATATCGCAAGTATTTGAAGCTTAATCATGTGTTTCGCTTGGATTTGAAGCCAAGCCTTCTACTTCGCATCAATTTGAAGCTAAATCATGTGTTTGGCATGGATTTGAAGCTAACTCGTTTGTTTCGCCAGCATTTGAAGCTAAATCGTGTATATCACTAGTATTTGAAGCTAAACCATTTGTTTCGCATGGATTTGAAGCTAAGCCTTGAACTTCCCATTGATTTGAAGCAAAATCATGTGTATCGTTTTGATTTGTAGCCAAGCCTTCTACTTCGCATGAATTTGAAGCTAAATCATGTGTTTGACATGGATTTGAAGCTAACTCGTTTGTTTCGCCAGCATTTGAAGCTAAATCGTGTATATCACAAGTATTTGAAGCTAAAACATTTGTTTCGCATGGATTTGAAGCTAAGCCTTCAAATTCGCATTGATTTGACGCTAAATCATGTATTTCGCTTGGAGTTGGAGCTATCTCGTTTGTTTTGGCTGCAGTTGAAGCTAAGTCATGTATATCACAAGTATTTGAAGCTGCACCATTTTTTTGGCATGATTATTAAGCTAATCCATATGTTTCGAATGAATTTGAATTAAAATCATGTGTTTCGCATGGATTAGAAGCCAACTCGTTTGTTTCGCCCTGTATTTGATGCTAAATCATGTATATCACATGTATTTGTAGCTAAAACATTTGTTTCGCCTGGATTCGAAGATAAGCATTCTACTTCGCATTGATTTGAAGCGAAATCATGTGTTTCGCATGGATTTGTAGCTAACTCGTTCGTTTCGCCTGCAGTTGAAGCTAAGTCATGTATATCACAAGTATTTGAAGCTAAACCATTTGATTCGAATTGATTTGAAGCTAAGACTTCCACATCGCATTGATTTGAAGATAAATCATGTCTTTCGAATGGATTTGAAATCAAATCGTTTGTTTCGTCTGCATTTGAAGCTATTTGATTTATTTCGCAACTATTTGAAACTTAATCATGTGTTTCGCTTGGATTTGAAGCCACACCTTTTACTTCGCATTGATTTGATGCTAAACCATGTGTTTCGCATGAATTTTAGGCTAAATCATGTGTTTGGCATGGATTTGAAGCCAACTCGTTTGTTTCGTCTGCATTTGAAGCTGAATCATGTATATCACAAGTATGCGACGCTAAACCATTTGCTTCGCATTGATTTGAAACTAAGGCTTCTACTTCGCATTGATTTGAAGTTAA
Source organism: Megalopta genalis (assembly GCF_051020955.1). NCBI lineage: Eukaryota > Metazoa > Arthropoda > Insecta > Hymenoptera > Halictidae > Megalopta > Megalopta genalis. Next base: position 53,960 of record NW_027476256.1, on the reverse strand, counting down.
ATCATGTGTTAACCTTGGATGTGACGCTAAATCGTTTATTCCGCATGCAGCTGAATCTAAATCATGTATATCACATTTATTTGAAGCTGATCCATTTGTTTCGCATGAATATTAAGCTGAACCACGTGTTTCGAATGAATTTGAAGCTAAATCATGTGTTTGGCATGGATTTGAAGCTAACTCGTTTGTTTCGCCAGCATTTGAAGCTAAATCGTGTATATCACAAGTATTTGAAGCTAAACCATTTGATTCGCATGGATTTGAAGCTAAGCCTTCAAATTCGCATTGATTTGACGCTAAATCATGTTTTTGCTTGGAGTTGGAGCTATCTCGTTTGTTTCGGCTGCAGTTGAAGCTAAGTCATGTATATCACACGTATTTGAAGCTGAACCATTTTCTTCGCATTAATATTAAGCTAATCCATGTGTTGCGAATGAATTTGAAGCTAAATCATGTGTTTCGTTTGGATTTGTAGCCAAGCCATCTACTTCGCATGAATTTGAAGCTAAATCATGTGTTTGACATGGATTTGAAGCTAACTCGTTTGTTTCGCCAGCATTTGAAGCTAAATCGTGTATATCACAACTATTTGAAGCTAAACCATTTGTTTCGGATGGATTTGAAGCTAAGCCTTCAAATTCGCATTGATTTGGCGCTAAATCATGTATTTCGCTTGGAGTTGGAGCTATCTCGTTTGTTTCGCCTGCATTTGAAGCTAAGTCATGTATATCTCAAGTATTTGAAGCTAAACCATTTGTTTCGCATGGATTTGTAGATAAGCCTTCTACTTCGCATTGATTTGAAGCTAAATCATGTGCATCGCATGGATTTGAAGCTAACTCGTTTGTTTCGCATGCATTTGAAGCTGAATCATGTATATCATAAGGATTTGAAGCTAAACCATTTGTTTCGTAAGGATTCGAATATCAGCCTTCTACTTCGTAATGATTTGAAGCTAAACCATGAATAAAACAAGTATTTGAAGCTAAACCATTCGTAGCGCATGGATTTGAAGCTAAGCCTTCTTCTTCGCACTGATTTGAAGCTAAATCATGTGTTTCGCTTGGATTTGAAGCTAACTCGTTTGTTTCTCCTGCATTTGAAGCTATATCACTTATATCGCAAGTATCTGAAACTAAATCATTTGTGTCGCGTGGATTTGAAGCTAAACCTTCTACATCGCATTGATTTGAAGCTACCTCGTTTGTTTCGCCTTCATTTGAAGCTATTTCATTTATATCGCAAGTATTTGAAGATATCCCATTTATTTCTCATGGATTTGAAGCTAAGCCTTCCAGTTCGCATTAATTTGAAGCTAAATCATATGTATCGCATGGATTTTGATGCTAACTCGTTTGATTCGTCTGCATTTGATGCTATATCACTTATATCGCAAGTGTCTGAAGCTAAATCATTCGTTTCGCATGGATTTGAAGCTAAACCTTCTACATCGTATCGATTTGAAGCTAAATGATATGTCATGCATGGATTTTGAAGCTATCCCGTTTGATTCATCTGCATTTGCAGCTATATCGCTTATAATGTAAGTATCTGAACCTAAATCATATGTTTCGCATGTATTTGAAACTAAACCTTCTATATAGCATTGATTTGCAGCTAAATCATGTGTTTCGCAGGGATTTGAAGGCAATTCGTTAGTTTCGCCTGCATTTGAAGCTATATCACTTATATCGCAAGTATCTGATCCTAAATCATATGTTTCGCATGGATTTGAAACTAAACCTTCTACTTCGCATGGATTTAAAGCTAAATGATGTGTATCGCATGGATTTAGAAGCTAACTAGTTTGATTCGTCTGCATTTGATGCTATATCACATATATCACAAGTGTTTGAAGCTAAATCATTTGTTTCGCATGGATTTGAAACTAAGCCTTCTACATCGCATGGATTTAAAGATAAATGATGTGTATCGCATGGATTTAGAAGCTAACTAGTTTGATTCGTCTGCATTTGATGCTACATCACTTATATCACAAGTGTTTGAAGCTAAATCATTTGTGTCGCATGGATTTGAAGCTAAACCTTCTACATCGCATTGAATTGAAGCTTAATCATGTGTTTTGCTCGGATTTGAAGCTAATTCGTTTGTTTCTGCTGCATTTGAAGCTATATCACCTATTTCGCAAGTATCTAATGCAAGTCATTTGTGTCGCACGGATTTGAAGCTAAACCCTCCACATCGCATTGGTTTGAAGCTAAACCTTCCACATCGCATTGGTTTGAAGCTAAACCTTCTACATCGCATTGATTTGAAGCTAAATAATATGTTTCGTATGGAGTTGAAGCTACAACGTTTGTTTCGACTGCATTTGAAGCTATATCACTTATATCGCAAGTATCTGAAGCTGAATCATTTGTTTCGCACGGATTCGAAGCTAAACCTTCAATATCGCATTGATATCCAGCTAAATCATGTGTATCGCATGGATTTTGAAGCTAACTCGTTTGTTTCTCCTGCATTTGAAGCTATATCACTTATATCGCAAGTATCTGAAACTAAATCATTTGTGTCGCGTGGATTTGAAGCTAAACCTTCTACATCGCATTGATTTGAAGCTACCTCGTTTGTTTCGCCTTCATTTGAAGCTATTTCATTTATATCGCAAGTATTTGAAGATATCCCATTTATTTCTCATGGATTTGAAGCTAAGCCTTCTAGTTCGCATTGATTTGAAGCTAAATCAGATGTATCGCATGGATTTTGAAGCTAACTCGTTTGATTCGTCTGCATTTGATGCTATATCACTTATATCGCATGTATCGGAAACTAAATCATTTGTTTCCCATGGATTTGAAGATAAGCCTTCTACTTCGTATCGATTTGAATCTAAATCATGTGTTTCGCATGGATTTGAACCTATCTCGTTCGTTTCGAATGAAGTTGATGCTAAATCATGTATATCACATGTATTTGAAGCTAAACCATTTGATTCGCATGGATTTGAAGCTGAGCCTTCTACTTCGCATTGATTTGAATCTACATCATGTGATTCGCTAGGATTTGAAGCTAACTAGTTTGTTTCGCATGCATTTGAAGCTAAATCATGTATAACACAAGTTTTTGACTCGAAACCATTTGATTAGCATAGATTTGAAGCTGAGCCATCTACTTCGCATTGATTTGACGCTACATCATGTGTTTCGCTTGGATTTGAACCTAACACTTCTACACGCATTGATTTGAAGCTAAACCTTCTACATCGCATTGATTTGGAACTAAACCTTCTACATCTCATTGAGTTGCAGCTAAATCAAGTGTATCGCATGGATTTGAAGCTAACTCGTTTGTTCCGCCTGCATTTGAAGCTATATCACTTATATCGCACGTATCTGAAGCTAAATCATTTGTTTCGAATAGATTTGAAGTTTAACCTTCTACATCGCATTGATTTGAAGCTAAATCATGTGTTTCGCATGGATTAGAAGCTAAATCATGTGTTTCGCATGGATTTGAAGCTAACTCGTTAGTTTCGCCTGCATTTGAAGCAATATCAATTTATCGCAAGTATCTGAACCTAAATCATTTGTTTGGAATGGATTTGAAGCTAAGACTTCTAATTCGTATCGAATTGAATTTAAATGATATGTATCGCATGGATTTTGAAGCTACCCCGTTTGATTCGTCTGCATTTCCAGCTATATCACTTATATCCCAAGTGTTTGTAGGTAAATCATTTGTTTCGCATGGATTTGAAGCTAAACATTCTACATCGCATTGATTTGAAGCTAAATCATGTGTTTCGCTTGTATTTGAAGCTAACTCGTTCGTTTCGCCTGCATTTGATACTATATCACTTATATCGCAAGTATCTGATACTAAATCATTTTTTTTCGAATGGATTTGAAGCCAAACCTTCTACATCGCATTGATTTGAAGCTAATTCATGTGTTTCGCATGGATTTGAAGCCAACTCGTTTGTTTCGTCTGCAGTTGAAGCTATACAACTTATATCCCAAGTGTTTGAAGCTAAATCATTTGTTTCGCATGGATTTGATGCTACGCCTTTTCTTCGCATTGATTTGTAGCTGAATCATGTGTTTCGCTTGAATTTGAAGCTAACACGTTAGTTTCACGTGCAGTTGATGCTAAATCATGTATATCACAAGTATTTGAAGCTGAACCATTTGGTTCGCATGAATATTAAGCTAAACCATGTGTTTCGAATGAATTTGAAGCTAAATCATGTGTTTCGCATGTATTTGAAACTAACTCGATTGTTTCGCCTGCATTTGAAGCTAAATCATGTATATCACAAGTATTTGAAGCTAACTAACTCGTTTCGCATGCAGTTGAAGCTATATCACCTATATCCCAAGTGTTTGAAGCTCAATCATTTGCTTCGCATGGATTTGAAGCAAATCCTTCTACATCGCAATGATTTGAAGCTAAATCATGTGTTTCGCATGAAATTGATGCATATCGTTTGTTTCGTCTGCATTTGAAGCTATATCACTTACATCGCAAGTATCTGAAGATAAATCATTTGTTACGCATGGATTTGAAGCTAACTCCTTTGTTTCTCCAGCATTTGAAGCTATATCACTTATATCGCAAGTATCTGATGCTAAATCATTTTTTTCGCATGGATTTGAAGCTAAACCTTCTACATCGCATTGATTTGAAGCTAATTCATGTGTTTCGCATGGATTTGAAGCCAACTCGTTTGTTTCGTCTGCAGTTGTAGTTATACAACTTATATCCCAAGTGTTTGAAGCTAAATCATTTGTTTCGCATGGATTTGAAGCTACGCCTTCTTCTTCGCATTGATTTGTAGCTAAATCATGTGTTTCGCTTGAATTTGAAGCTAACACGTTTGTTACACGTGCAGTTGATGCTAAATCATGTATATCACAAGTATTTGAAGCTGAACCGTTTGGTTCGCGTGAATATTAAGCTAAACCATGTGTTTCGAATGAATTTGAAGCTAAATCATGTGTTTCGCATGTATTTGAAACTAACTCGATTGTTTCGCCTGCATTTGAAGCTAAATCATGTATATTACAAGTATTTGAAGCTAACTAACTCGTTTCGAAAGCAGTTGAAGCTATGTCACCTATATCCCAAGTGTTTGAAGCTCAATCATTTCTTCGCATGGATTTGAAGCTAAACCTTCTACATCGCATTGATTTGAAGCTACATCATGTGTTTCGCTTGGATATGAAGCTAATTCTTTTCTTTCGTCTGCATTTGAAGCTATATCACTAGTATTTAAAGAAAAATCATTTGTTTCGCATGGATTTGAAGCTAAACCATCTACATCGCATTGATTTGCAGCTAAATCATGTGTTTCGCATGAATTTGAAGCTCAACCATCTACATCGCATTGATTTGCAGCTAAATCATGTGTTTCGCATGGATTTGAAGCTAACTCGTTCGTTTCGCCTGCATTTGATGCTGTATCACTTATAACAGAAGTGTGTGATGCTGAAACATTTATTTCTCATGGATTTGAATATAAGCCTCCTACTTCGCATTGATTTGAAGATAAATCATGTGTATCGCATGGATTTTGAAGCTAACTCGTTTGATTCGTCTGCATTTGAAGCTATATCACCTATATCCCAAGTGTTTGAAGCTCAATCATTTGTTTCGCATGGATTTGAAGCTAAACCTTCTACATCGCATTGATTTGAAGATAAATCATGTGTATCGCATGCATTTTGAAGCTAACTCGTTTGATTCTTCTGCATTTGAAGCTATATCACTTATATCGCAAGTATCTTAAGCTAAATCATTTGTGTAGCATGGATTTGAAGCTAAACCTTCTACATAGCATTGATTTGAAGCTTAATCATGTGTTTTGCATGGATTCTAAACTAACTCGTTTGTTTCTTCTCCATTTTAAGCTATATCACTTATATCGCAAGTATCTGAACCTAAATCATTTGTTTCGGATGGATTTGAAGCTATGTCACTCATAGCCCAAGTATTTGAAGCTAAATCATTCGTTTCGCATTGATTTGAAGCTAAAACTTCTACATCGCATTGATTTGAAGCTTCACCATGTGTTTCGCACGGATATGAAGCTAACTCGTTTGTTTGGTCTACAGTTGAAGCTATATCACTTATATCGCAAGTATTTGAAGCTAAATGTTGTGTATCGCATGGATTTTGAAGCTAACTCGTTTGAGTCGTCTGCATTTGAAGCTATGTCACTTATATACCAATTGTTTGTTGCTAAATCGTTTGTTTCGCAAGGATTTGAATTAAAACCTTCTACATCGCATTGATTTGAAGCTAAATCATGTGTTTCGCTTGGATTTGAAGCTAAACCCACTACGTCCCATTGATTTGAAGCTAAATCATATGTTTTGCAAGGATTTGATGTTAACTCGTTTATTTCCCCTGCATTTGAAGCTATATGAGTTATATCGCAAGTATCCGATGCTAAATCATTTGTTTCGCATGGATTTGAAGTTAAACCTTCTACATCGCAATGATTTGCAGCTACATCATGTGTTTCGCTTGGATATGAAGCAAACTCGTTTGTTTGGTCTGCAGTTGAAGCTATATCACTTATATCGCAAGTATCTGAAGCTAAATATTTTGTATCGCATGGATTTTGAAGCTAACTCGATTGATTCGTCTGCATTTGAAGATATTTCACTTATATCGCAATTATCTAAAGCTAAACCATTTGTTTCGCATGGATTTGAAGCTAAACCTTCTACATCGCATTGATTTGCAGTTAAATCATGTGTTTCGCATGGTTATGAAGCTAACTCGTCCGTATCGCCTGCATTTGATGCTATATCACTTATATCGCAAGTATCTGAAGCTAAATCATTTGTTTCGCATGGATTTGAAGCTAAACCTTCTACTTCGCATTGATTTGAAACTAAATCATGTGTATTGCATGGATTTTGAAGTTAACTCGTTTGATTCGTCTGCATTTGAAGCTATATCACTTATATCGCAAGTATCTGAATCTACATCATTTGTTTCGAATAGATTTGAAGATAAGCCTTCTACATCGCACTGATTTTATAGCTAAATCATGTGTTTTGCATGGATGTGAAGCTAACTCGTTAGTTTCGCCTGCATTTGATGCTATATCACTTATATCGCAAGTATCTGAATCTAAACCATTTTTGTCGCATGGATTTGAAGCTAAACCTTCTACATAGCATTGATTTGCAGCTAAATCATGTGTTTCGCATGGATCTGAAAGTAACTCGTTAGTTTCGCCTGCATTTGAAGCCATATCACTTATATCGCAAGTATCTGAAGCTAAATCATTTGTTTCCCATGGATTTGAAGCTAAACCTTCTACATCGCATTGATTTGTAGCGGAACCTTGTGTATCGCATGGATTTGGAGATAACTCGTTTGTTTCCCCTGCATTTGAAGCTATTTCAGTTATATCGCAATTATCTGAAGCTAAATCATTTGTTTCGCATGGATTCGAAGCTAAACCTACTACATCGCATTGATTTGCAGCTAAATCATGTGTTTCGCTTGGATTTGAAGCTAAACCTTTTACTACGCATTGATTTGAACCTAAATCATTTGTTTCGCATGGATTTGAAGCTAAATTATGTATATTGGAAAAACTTGAAGCTAAATCATGTGTTCGGCATGAATTTGAAACTGCATCACGTGTTTCGCATTAATTTAATCCCAAATCATGTGTCTCGCATGAATTTGAAGCTAAATCATGTGGTTCACATTAATTTAAACCTAAATAATTTGTTTCGCATTAACTTGAAGCTAATTCATGTGTTTCGCATTAATTTAACCATAAATCATGTCTTTCGCATGAATTTGATGCTAAACCATGTGCTCAGTATGAATTTGTATCTAAATCATGTATTTCGCAATGAATTTGAAGCTAAATCATTTGTTTCGCATGGATTTGAAGCTAAACCTCCTACATCGCATTAATCTGTAACTAAACCATTTGTTTCGCATGGATTTGAAGCTAAGCCTACTATTTCGAATTGATGTGAAGCAAAATCATGTGTATCACATGGATTTTGAAGCTAACTCGTTTGATTCGTCTGCATTTGAAGCTATATCACTCATAGCCCAAGTATTTGAAGCTAAATCATTCGTTTCGCATTGATTTGAAGCTAAAACTTCTACATCGCATTGATTTGAAGCTTCACCATGTGTTTCGCACGGATATGAAGCTAACTCGTTTGTTTGGTCTACAGTTGAAGCTATATCACTTATATCGCAAGTATTTGAAGCTAAATGTTGTGTATCGCATGGATTTTGAAGCTAATTCGATTCTGAAGCTAAATCATTTTTGTCGTATGGATTTGAAGCTAAACCTTCTACATAGCATTGATTTGCAGCTAAATCATGTGTTTCGCATGGATTTGAAGGTAACTCGTTAGTTTCGCCTGCATTTGAAACTATATCACATATAGCGCAAGTACCTGAACCTAAATCATTTGTTTCGCATGGATTTGAAGCTAAACCTTATACATCGCATTGACTTGAAGCTAAATCATGTGTTTAGCTTGGTTCTGAATCTAAACCTTCTACATCGCATTGATTTGCAGCTAAATCATGTGTTTCGCATGGATTTGAATCTTACTCGTTTGTTTCGTCTGCACTTGAAGCAATATCACTTATATCGGTAGTATCTGAAGCTAAACCTTCTTCATTGCATTGATTTGCAGCTAAATCATGTGTTTCGCATGGATTTGAAGCTAACTCGTTTGTTTCCCCTGCATTTGAAGCTATAACACTTATATCGCAAGTATCTGATGCTAAATCATTTGTTTTGCATGCATTTGAAGCTAAACCTTCTAAATCGCATTGATTTCAAGCTATATCATGTGTTTCGCATGGACTTGAAGCTAACTCTTTTGTTTCCCCTTCATTTTAAGCTATATCAATTATATCACAAGTATCTCATGCTTAATCATTTGTTTCGCATGGATTTGAAGTTAAACCTTCTACATCGCATTGATTTGCAGCTAAATCCAGTGTTTCGCATGGATTTGAAGCTTACTCGTCTTTTTCGTCTGCATTTGAAGCTATATCACTTATATCCCGAGTATTTGAAGCTAAATCAGTTGTTTCGCATGGATTCGAAGCTAAACCTTCTACATCGCATTGATTTGAAGCTAAATCATGTGTTTCGCTTGTATATGAAGCTGGCTCGTTTGTTTCGCCTGCACTTGAATCTATATCACTTATATCGCAAGTATATGAAGCTAAATCAGTTGTTCCGCATGGATTAGAAGCTAAGCCATCTACTTCGCATTGATTTGAAGCTAAATCGTTTGTTAAGCATGGATTTGGAGCAAACTCGTTTGTTTCGTCTGCATTTGAAGCTACATCACTTATATCCCAAGTGTTTGAAGCTAAATCATTTGTTTCGCATGGATTTGAAGCAAAACCTTCTACATCGCATGGACTTGAAGCTAACTCGTTTGTTTCGCATGCAGCTGAAGCTATATCACCTATATCCCTAGTGTTTGCAGCTCAATAATTGGTTTCGCATGGATTTGAAGCTAAACCTTCTACATCGCATTAATTCGCAGCTAAATCATGTGTTTCGCATGGATTTGAAGCTAACTCGGTCGTTTCGCCAGCATTTGATGCTATATCACTTATATCGCAAGTATCTGAAGCTAAATCATTTGTTTCCCATGAATTTGAATCTAAACCCTGTGTTTCGCATGAATTTGAACCTAAATCTTGCCTTTCGCATGCATTTGAAGCTTAATGATGTGTTTCGCATGGATTTGAAGCTAACTCGGTCGTTTCGCCAGCATTTGATGCTATATCACTTATATCGCAAGTAACTGAAGCAAAATCATTTGTTTCGCATGAATTTGAATCTAAACCCTGTGTTTCGCTTGAATTTGAACCTAAATCTTGCCTTTCGCATGCATTTGAAGCTTATCATGTGTTTTGCTTGGATTTGAAGCTAACTCGTTTGTTTCGCCTGCATTTGAAGCTACAGCATTCATATCGCAAGTATTTGAAGTTAAATCATGTGTATCGCATGGATTTGAAGCTAACTCGTTTGTTTCGCCTGCATTTGAAGCTACAGCATTCATATCGCAAGTATTTGAAGTTAAATCATGTGTATCGCATGGATTGGAAGCTAACTCGTTTGTTTCGCCCGCATTTGAAGCTAAATCATGTATATCACGAGTATTTCAAGCTAAACCATTTGTTTCGGATGGATTTGAAGATAAGCCTTCTACTTCGCTTTGATTTGAAGCAGAAACATGTGTTTCGCATGAATTTGAAGCTAACTCGTTTGTTTCGTCTGCATTTGAAGTTATATCACTAATATCGCAAGTATCTGAATCTAAATCATTTATTTCGCATGGATTTGAAGATAAACTTTCTACATCGCATTGATTTGCAGCTAAAGCATGTGTTTCGCATGGATTTGAAGCTATCTCGTTCTTTTCGCCTGCATCTGAATCTATATCACTTATATCACAATTCTCTGAACCTAAATCATTTGTTTCTCATGGATATGAAGCTAAGCCTTATACCTCGCATTGATTTGGAGCTAAATAATGTGTATGGCATGGATTTTGAAGCTAACTCGTTTGATTCGTCTGCATTTGAAGCTATATCACTTATATCCAAAGTGTTTGAAGCTAAGTCATTTGATTCGCATGGATTTGAAGCTAACTCGGTCGTTTCGCCAGCATTTGATGCTATATCACTTATATCGCAAGTAACTGAAGCAAAATCATTTGTTTCGCATGAATTTGAATCTAAACCCTGTGTTTCGCTTGAATTTGAACCTAAATCTTGCCTTTCGCATGCATTTGAAGCTTATCATGTGTTTTGCTTGGATTTGAAGCTAACTCGTTTGTTTCGCCTGCATTTGAAGCTACAGCATTCATATCGCAAGTATTTGAAGTTAAATCATGTGTATCGCATGGATTTGAAGCTAACTCGTTTGTTTCGCCTGCATTTGAAGCTACAGCATTCATATCGCAAGTATTTGAAGTTAAATCATGTGTATCGCATGGATTGGAAGCTAACTCGTTTGTTTCGCCCGCATTTGAAGCTAAATCATGTATATCACGAGTATTTCAAGCTAAACCATTTGTTTCGGATGGATTTGAAGATAAGCCTTCTACTTCGCTTTGATTTGAAGCAGAAACATGTGTTTCGCATGAATTTGAAGCTAACTCGTTTGTTTCGTCTGCATTTGAAGTTATATCACTAATATCGCAAGTATCTGAATCTAAATCATTTATTTCGCATGGATTTGAAGATAAACTTTCTACATCGCATTGATTTGCAGCTAAAGCATGTGTTTCGCATGGATTTGAAGCTATCTCGTTCTTTTCGCCTGCATCTGAATCTATATCACTTATATCACAATTCTCTGAACCTAAATCATTTGTTTCTCATGGATATGAAGCTAAGCCTTATACCTCGCATTGATTTGGAGCTAAATAATGTGTATGGCATGGATTTTGAAGCTAACTCGTTTGATTCGTCTGCATTTGAAGCTATATCACTTATATCCAAAGTGTTTGAAGCTAAGTCATTTGATTCGCATGGATTTGAAGCTAAAACTTCTACATCGCATTGATTTGGAGCTATATCGTGTGTTTCGCTCGAATTTGAAGCCTACACGTTTGTTTCAGGTGCAGTTGAAGCTAAATCATGTATCTCACAAGTATTTGAAGTTAAACTATTCGTTTCACATGGATTTGAATCTAAGCCTTCTACTTCGCATTGATTTGAGGCTACATCATGTGATTCGCTTGGATTTGAAGATAACTCGTTTGTTCCGCATGTAGTTAAAGCTAAATCATATATAAAACAAGTATTTGACGCTAAACTATTCGTGTCGCATGGATTTGAAACAATGCCAACTGCTACGCATTGATTTGAAGCTGAATCATGCGTTTCGCTTGAATTTGAAGATAACACGTTTGTTTCGCATGCATTTGAAGCTATATCACTTATATCGCAAGTTCATGTGCTAAATCATGTGTTTCGCTTTGACTTGAAGTTATACCTTCTACATCGCATTGATTTGCAGCTAAATCATGTGTTTCGCATGGATTTGAATCTTACTCGTTTGTTTCTTCTGCACTTGAAGCAATATCACTTATATCGGTAGTATCTGAAGCTAAACCTTCTTCATTGCATTGATTTGCAGCTAAATCATGTGTTTCGCATGGATTTGAAGCTAACTCGTTTGTTTCCCCTGCATTTGAAGCTATAACACTTATATCGCAAGTATCTGATGCTAAATCATTTGTTTTGCATGCATTTGAAGCTAAACCTTCTAAATCGCATGAATTTTAAGCTCAATCATGTGTTCCGCATGGATTTGAAACTAACTCGTTTGTTTCGTCTGGACTTGAAGCAATATCACATATATCGCTAGTATCTGAAGCTAAATCATTTGTTTCGCATGGATTTGACGCTAAACCTTCCGCATCGCATTAATTTGCTGCTAAATCATGTGTTTCGCATGGATTTGCACCTAACTCGTTTGTTTCCCCTGCATTTGAAGCTATAACACTTATATCGCAAGTATCTGATGCTAAATCATTTGTTTTGCATGCATTTGAAGCTAAACCTTCTAAATCGCATTGATTTCAAGCTATATCATGTGTTTCGCATGGACTTGAAGCTAACTCTTTTGTTTCCTCTTCATTTTAAGCTATATAAATTATATCACAAGTATCTCATGCTTAATCATTTGTTTCGCATGGATTTGAAGCTAAACCTTCTACATCGCATTGATTTGCAGCTAAATCCTGTGTTTCGCATGGATTTGAAGCTTACTCGTCTTTTTCGTCTGCATTTGAAGCTATATCACTTATATCCCGAGTGTTTGAAGCTAAATCAGTTGTTTCGCATGGATTCGAAGCTAATCCTTCTACATCGCATTGATTTGAAGCTAAATCATGTGTTTCGCTTGTATATGAAGCTGACTCGTTTGTTTCGCCTGCACTTGAATCTATATCACTTATATCGCACGTATATGAAGCTAAATCAGTTGTTCCGCATGGATTAGAAGCTAAGCCATCTACTTCGGATTGATTTGAAGCTAAATCGTTTGTTTCGCATGGATTTGGAGCAAACTCGTTTGTTTCGTCTGCATTTGAAGCTACATCACTTATATCCCAAGTGTTTGAAGCTAAATCATTTGTTTCGCATGGATTTGAAGCAAAACCTTCTACATCGCATGGACTTGAAGCTAACTCGTTTGTTTCGCATGCAGCTGAAGCTATATCACCTATATCCCAAGTGTTTGCAGCTCAATAATTGGTTTCGCATGGATTTGAAGCTAAACCTTCTACATCGCATTGATTTGCAGCTAAATCATGTGTTTCGCATGGATTTGAAGCTAACTCGGTCGTTTCGCCAGCATTTGATGCTATATCACTTATATCGCAAGTATCTGAAGCTAAATCATTTGTTTCGCATGAATTTGAATCTAAACCCTGTGTTTCGCATGAATTTGAACCTAAATCTTGCCTTTCGCATGCATTTGAAGCTTAATGATGTGTTTCGCATGGATTTGAAGCTAACTCGGTCGTTTCGCCAGCATTTGATGCTATATCACTTATATCGCAAGTAACTGAAGCAAAATCATTTGTTTCGCATGAATTTGAATCTAAACCCTGTGTTTCGCATGAATTTGAACCTAAATCTTGCCTTTCGCATGCATTTGAAGCTTAATCATGTATTTTGCTTGGATTTGAAGCTAACTCGTTTGTTTCGCCTGCATTTGAAGCTACAGCATTCATATCGCAAGTATTTGAAGTTAAATCATTTGTGTCGAATGAATTTGAAGGTAACTCGTTAGTTTCGCCTGCTTTTGAAGCTATATCACTTATATCGCAAGTATCTGAAGCTAAATCATTTGTTTCGAATGGATTTGAAGCTAAGCCTTCTACTTTGCATGGATTTAAAGCTAAATGATGTGTATCGCATGGATTTTGAAGCTAACTCGTTTGATTCGTCTGCATTTGCAGCTGTATCACTTATATTCCACGTGTTTGAAGCTAAATCATATGTTTCGCATCGATTTTATGCTAACTCGTTTGTTTCCCCTGCATTTGAAGCTATATCAGATATATCGCAAGTAACTGATGCTAAATCATTTGTTTCGCATGGATTTGAAGCTAACTCGTTTGTTTCGTCTGCATTTGAAGCTATATCACTTATACCCCAAGTGTTTGCAGCTCAATCATTTGTTTCCCATGGATTTGAAGCTAAACCTTCTAAATCGCATGAATTTTAAGCTCAATCATGTGTTCCGCATGGATTTGAAACTAACTCGTTTGTTTCGTCTGGACTTGAAGCAATATCACATATATCGCTAGTATCTGAAGCTAAATCATTTGTTTCGCACGGATTTGACGCTAAACCTTCCACATCGCATTAATTTGCTGCTAAATCATGTGTTTCGCATGGATTTGCAGCTAACTCGTTTGTTTCCCCTGCATTTGAAGCTATAACACTTATATCGCAAGTATTTGATGCTAAATCATTTGTTTTGCATGCATTTGAAGCTAAACCTTCTAAATCGCATTGATTTCAAGCTATATCATGTTTTTCGCATGGACTTGAAGCTAACTCTTTTGTTTCCCCTTCATTTTAAGCTATATAAATTATATCACAAGTATCTCATGCTTAATCATTTGTTTCGCATGGATTTGAAGCTAAACCTTCTACATCGCATTGATTTGCAGCTAAATCCTGTGTTTCGCATGGATTTGAAGCTTACTCGTCCTTTTCGTCTGCATTTGAAGCTATATCACTTATATCGCAAGTATATGAAGCTAAATCAGTTGTTCCGCATGGATTAGAAGCTAAGCCATCTACTTCGCATTGATTTGAAGCTAAATCGTTTGTTTCGCATGGATTTGGAGCAAACTCGTTTGTTTCGTCTGCATTTGAAGCTACATCACTTATATCGCAAGTATCTGAAGCTAAATCATTTGTTTCGCATGAATTTGAATCTAAACCCTGTGTTTCGCATGAATTTGAACCTGAATCTTGCCTTTCGCATGCATTTGAAGCTTAATCATGTATTTTGCTTGGATTTGAAGCTAACTCGTTTGTTTCGCCTGCATTTGAAGCTACAGCATTCATATCGCAAGTATTTGAAGTTAAATCATTTGTGTCGAATGGATTTGAAGGTAACTCGTTAGTTTCGCTTGCTTTTGAAGCTATATCACTTATATCGCAAGTATCTGAACCTAAATCATTTGTTTCGAATGGATTTGAAGCTAAGCCTTCTACTTTGCATGGATTAAAAGCTAAATGATGTGTTTCGCATGGATTTGAAGCTAACTCGTTTGTTTCGTCTGCATTTGAAGCTATACCACTTATATCCCAAGTGTTTGCAGCTCATTCATTTGTTTCCCATGGATTTGAAGCTAAACCTTCTAAATCGCATGAATTTTAAGCTCAATCATCTGTTCCGCATGGATTTGAAACTAACTCGTTTGTTTCGTCTGGACTTGAAGCAATATCACTTATATCGCAAGTATCTGAAGCTAAATCATTGGTTTCGCATGGATTTGATGCTAAACCTTCTACATCGCATTGATTTGAAGCTAAATCATTAGTTTCGCATGGATTTGAAGCAAAACCTTCTACATCGCATTGATTTGAAGCTAAATCATGTTTTTCGCACGAATTTGAAGCTAATAGATGTGTTTCGCATTATTTTTAAGCTAAATCATGTGTTACGTATAGAATTGAAGCTAACTGGTTTGTTTCGCCAGCATTTGAAGCTATATAGCCTATATCCCAACTGTTTGAAGCTAAATCGTTTGTTTCGCATGGATTTGGAAATAACTCGTTTGTATCTCCTGCATTTGAAGCTATATCACAAATCGAAAGTATGTGACCCTAAATCATTTGTGTCGCATGGATTTGAAGCCGAATCTTCTACATAGCATTGATTTGAAGCTCAATCATGTGTTTTGAATGGATTTGCTGCTAACTCGTTTGTTTGCCCTGCATTTGAAGCTATATCACTTATATCGCATGTATCTGATGCAAAATCATTTGTGTCGCATGGATTTGAAGCTAAATTGTTTCGCCAGCATTTGAAGCTATATCACTTGTATCGCAAGTATTTGAAGAAAAATCATTTTTTTCGCATGGATTTGAAGCTAAATCTTCTACATCGCATTGATTTGCAGTTCAATCATATTGTTTCGCATGGATTTGAAGCTAACTCGTATGTTTCGTCTGCACTTGAAGCAATATCACATATATCGCAAGTATCTGAAGCTAAATCATTTGTGTCGCATGGATTGGAAGCTAAACCTACTACATAGCATTGATTTGAAGCTCAATCATGTGTTTTGCATGGATTTTAAGCTAACT
This sequence comes from Megalopta genalis, assembly GCF_051020955.1. NCBI lineage: Eukaryota > Metazoa > Arthropoda > Insecta > Hymenoptera > Halictidae > Megalopta > Megalopta genalis. Next base: position 37,625 of record NW_027476256.1, on the reverse strand, counting down.
CGTCTTTTTCGTCTGCATTTGAACATATATCACTTATATCCCGAGTGTTTGAAGCTAAATCACTTGTTTCACATGGATTCGAAGCTAAACCTTCTACATCGCATTGATTTGAAGCTAAATCATGTGTTTCGCTTGTATATGAAGCTGACTCGTTTGTTTCGTCTGCACTTGAATCTATATCACTTATATCGCAAGTATATGAAGCTAAATCAGTTGTTCCGCATGGATTAGAAGCTAAGCCATCTACTTCGCATTGATTTGAAGCTAAATCGTTTGTTTCGCATGGATTTGGAGCAAACTCGTTTGTTTCGTCTGCATTTGAAGCTACATCACTTATATCCCAAGTGTTTGAAGCTAAATCATTTGTTTCGCATGGATTTGAAGCAAAACCTTCTACATCGCATGGACTTGAAGCTAACTCGTTTGTTTCGCATGCAGCTGAAGCTATATCACCTATATCCCAAGTGTTTGCAGGTCAGTAATTGGTTTCGCATGGATTTGAAGCTAAACCTTCTACATCGCATTGATTTGCAGCTAAATCATGTGTTTCGCATGGATTTGAAGCTAACTCGGTCGTTTCGCCAGCATTTGATGCTATATCACTTATATCGCAAGTATCTGAAGCTAAATCATTTGTTTCGCATGAATTTGAATCTAAACCCTGTGTTTCGCATGATTTTGAACCTAAATCTTGCCTTTCGCATGCATTTGAAGCTTAATGATGTGTTTCGCATGGATTTGAAGCTAACTCGGTCGTTTCGCCAGCATTTGATGCTATATCACTTATATCGCAAGTAACTGAAGCAAAATCATTTGTTTCGCATGAATTTGAATCTAAACCCTGTGTTTCGCATGAATTTGAACCTAAATCTTGCCTTTCGCATGCAGTTGAAGCTTAATCATGTATTTTGCTTGGATTTGAAGCTAACTCGTTTGTTTCGCCTGCATTTGAAGCTACAGCATTCATATCGCAAGTATTTGAAGTTAAATCATTTGTGTCGAATGGATTTGAAGGTAACTCGTTAGTTTCGCCTGCTTTTGAAGCTATATCACTTATATCGCAAGTATCTGAACCTAAATCATTTGTTTCGAATGGATTTGAAGCTAAGCCTTCTACTTTGCATGGATTTAAAGCTAAATGATGTGTATCGCATGGATTTTGAAGCTAACTCGTTTGATTCGTCTGCATTTGCAGCTATATCACTTATATTCCACGTGTTTGAAGCTAAATCATATGTTTCGCATCGATTTTATGCTAACTCCTTTGTTTCCCCTGCATTTGAAGCTATATCAGATATATCGCAAGTAACTGATGCTAAATCATTTGTTTCGCATGGATTTGAAGCTAAGTCTTCTACTTCGCATTGATTTGAAGCTAGATCATGTGTTTCGCTTGGATTTGAAGCTAACTCGTTTGTTTCGCCTGCATTTGAAGCTATATGATGTATATCACGAGTATTTGAAGCTAAACCATTTGATTCGGATGGATTTGAAGATAAGCCTTCTACTTCGCATTGACTTGTAGAAAAATTATATCTTTCGCATGGACTTGAAGATAAGCCTTCTACCTCGCATTGATTTGAAGCTAGATCGTGTTTTTCGCTTGGATTTGAAGCTAACTCGTTTGTTTCGCCTGCATTTGAAGCTGAATCATGTATATCAGAAGTATTTGAAGCTAAACCATTTGATTCGTGTGGATTTGTAGCTAAATCTTCTACTTCGCATTGATTTGAACAAAATTATGTCTTTCGCATGGACTTGAAGCTAAGTCTTCTACTTCGCATTGATTTGCAGCTAAATCATGTGTTTCGCATGGATTTGAAGCTAACTCGTTTGTTTCGCATGCAGATGAAGCTATATCACATATATCGCAATTATCTGCAGCTAAGTCATTGGTTTCGCATGTATTTGAAGCAAAACCTTCTACATCGCATTGATTTGCAGCTAAATCATGTGTTTCGCATGGATTTGAAGCTAACTCGTTTGCTCCGTCTGCATTTGAAACTATATCACTTATATCGCAAGTATCTGAAGCTAAATCATTTGTGTCGCATGGATTTGAAGCTAAACCTACTACATAGCATTGATTTGAAGCTCAATCATGTGTTTCGCATGGTTTGGAAGCTAACTCGTTTGTTTCCCCTGCATTTGAAGCGATGTCACTTATACCGCGAGTAACTGACGCTAAATCACTTGATTCGCATGGATTTGAAGCTAAACCTTCTACATCGCATTGATTTGCATCTAAATCATGTGTTTCGCATGGATTTGAAGCTAAGCATTCTACATAGCATAGATTTGAACCTTGCTCGTTTGCTCCGTCTGCATTTGAAACTATATCACTTATATCGCAAGTATCTGAAGCTAAATCATGTGTTTCGCATGGATTTGCTGCTAACTCGTTTCTTTCCCCTGCATTTGAAGCAATATCACTTATATCGCATGTATCTGATGCAAAATCATTTGCGTCGCATGGATTTGAAGGTAACTTGTTTCGCCTGCATTTGAAGTTATATCACTTGTATCGCAAGTATTTGAAGAAAAATCATGTTTTTCGCACGGATTTGAAGCTAAACCTTCTACATCGCGTTGATTTGCAGTTCAATCATGTGTTTCGCATGGATTTGAAGCTAACTCGTTTGTTTCGTCTGCACTTGAAGCAATATCACATATATCGCTAGTATCTGAAGCTAAATCATTTGTTTCTCATGGATGTGAAGCTAAACATTCTACATCGCATTGATTTGCTGCTAAATCATGTGTTTCGCATGGATTTGCAGCTAACTCGTTCGTTTCACCTGCATTTGATGCTTTATCACTTATATCGCAAGTATCTGAAGCTAAATCATTTGTTTCGCATGGATTTGATGCTAAACCTTCTACATCGCATTGATTTGCATCTAAATCATGTGTTTCGCAAGGATTTGAAGCTAACTCGTCTGTTTCGTCTGCATTTGACCGTATATCACTTATATCCCAACTATCTGAAGCTAAATCATTTGTGTCTCATGGATTTGAAGCTGACCCTTCTACATCGCATTGATTTGCTGTTAAATCATGTGTTTCGAATGGATTTGAAGCTAACTCGTTTGTTTCCCCAGCATTTGAAGCTATATCACTTATATCGCAAGTATCTGATGCTAAATCATTTGTTTCGCATGGACTTGACGCTAAACCTTCTACATCGCTTTGATTTTCATCTAAATCATGTGTTTCGCAAGGATTTGAAGCTAACTCGATTCTTTCGTCTGCAGTTGAAGGTATATCAATTATATCCCAAGTGTTTGAAGCTAAATAATTTGATTCGCATGGATTTGCAGCTATACCTTCTACATCGCATTGATTTGACGATAAATCATGTGTTTCGCTTGTATATGAAGCTAACTAGTTTGTTACGCCTGCAGTTGAATCTATATCACTTATATCGCAAGTATATGAAGCTAAATCATTTGTTCCGCATGGCTTAGAAGCTAAGCCTTCTACTTCGCATTGATTTGAAGCTGAATCGTTTGTTTCGCATGGATTTGGAGCTAACTCGTTTGTTTCGTCTGCATTTGAAGCTGTCACTTATATCGCAAGTATCTGAAGCTAAAACATTGGTTTTGAATGGATTTGAAGCTAAACATTCTACATCGCATTGATTTGCTGCTAAATCATGTGTTTCGCATGGATTTGCAGCTAACTCGTTCGTTTCACCTGCATTTGATGCATTATCACTTATATTGCAAGTATCTGAAGCTAAATCATTTGTTTCGCATGGATTTGAAGCTAAACCTTCTAAATCGCATGAATTTTAAGCTCAATCATGTGTTCCGCAATGGATTTGAAGCTAACTCGTTTGTTTCGTCTGCACTTGAAGCAATGTCACATATATCGCTAGTATCTGAAGCTAAATCATTTGTTTTGCATGGATTTGAAGCTAAACCTTCAACATCGCATTGATTTGCAGCTATATCATGTGTTCCGCATGGATTTGAAGCTAACTCGTTTGTTTCGTCTGCACTTGAAGCAATATCACATATATCGCTAGTATCTGAAGCTAAATCATTTGTTTCTCATGGATTTGAAGCTAAAGCTTCAGCATCGCATTGATTTGCATCTAAATCATGTGTTTCCCATGGATTTGCAGCTAACTCGTTCGTTTCGCCTGCATTTGATACTATATCACATATATCGCAAGTATCTGAAGCTAAATCATTTGTTTCCCATGGATTTGAAGCTAAACTTTCTTCATTGCATTCATTTGCAGCTAAATCATGTATTTCGCATGGATTTGAAGCTAACTCGTTTGTTTCCCCTGCATTTGAAGCTATATCATTTATATCGCAAGTATCTGATGCTAAATCATTTGTTTCGCATGGATTTGTCGCTAAATCTTCTACATCGCATTGATTTGCAGCAAAATCATGTGTTTCGCTTGGATTTGAAGCTAACTCGTTTGTTTCCCTTGCATTTGAAGCTATATCACTTATATCGCAAGTATCTGATGCTAAATCATTTGTTTCGCATGGATTTGAAGCTAAATCTCCTACATCGCATTGATTTGCAGCTAAATCCTGTGTTTCGCATGGATTTGAAGCTTACTCGTCTGTTTCGTCTGCATTTGAAGCTATATCACTTATATCCCGAGTGTTTGAAGCTAAATCAGTTGTTCCGCATGGATTAGAAACAAAGCCTTCTACTTCGCATTGATTTGAAGCTAAATCGTTTGTTTCGCATGGATTTGGTGCTAACTCGTTTGTTTCTCCTGCATTTGAAGCTATATCACAAATCGAATGTATGTGACCCTAAATCTTTTATTTCGCGTGGGTTTGAAGCTAAGCATTCAACATCGCATTGATTTGCTGCTAAATCATGTGTTTTACATGGATTTGAAGCTAAGCATTCTACATCGCATAGATTTGAAGCTTCCTCGTTTGTTCCGTCTGCATTTGAAACTATATCACTTATATCGCAAGTATCTGAAGCTAAATCATTTGTGTCGCATGGATTTGAAGCTAAACCTTCTACATCGCATTGATTTGCATCTAAATCATGTGTTTCGCATGGATTTGAAGCTAAGCATTCTACATCGCATAGATTTGAACCTTGCTCGTTTGCTCCGTCTGCATTTGAAACTATATCACTTATATCGCAAGTATCTGAAGCTAAATCATTTGTGTCGCATGGATTTGAAGCTAAACCTACTACATAGCATTGATTTGAAGCTCAATCATGTGTTTCGCATGGTTTGGAAGCTAACTCGTTTGTTTCCCCTGCATTTGAAGCGATGTCACTTATACCGCGAGTAACTGACGCTAAATCACTTGATTCGCATGGATTTGAAGCTAAACCTTCTACATCGCATTGATTTGCATCTAAATCATGTGTTTCGCATGGATTTGAAGCTAAGCATTCTACATAGCATAGATTTGAACCTTGCTCGTTTGCTCCGTCTGCATTTGAAACTATATCACTTATATCGCAAGTATCTGAAGCTAAATCATGTGTTTCGCATGGATTTGCTGCTAACTCGTTTCTTTCCCCTGCATTTGAAGCAATATCACTTATATCGCATGTATCTGATGCAAAATCATTTGCGTCGCATGGATTTGAAGGTAACTTGTTTCGCCTGCATTTGAAGTTATATCACTTGTATCGCAAGTATTTGAAGAAAAATCATGTTTTTCGCACGGATTTGAAGCTAAACCTTCTACATCGCGTTGATTTGCAGTTCAATCATGTGTTTCGCATGGATTTGAAGCTAACTCGTTTGTTTCGTCTGCACTTGAAGCAATATCACATATATCGCTAGTATCTGAAGCTAAATCATTTGTTTCTCATGGATGTGAAGCTAAGCCTTCTACTTCGCATTGAGTTGAAGCTAAATCATGTGTTTTGCATGGATTTTATGCTAACTCGTTTGTTTCCCCTGCATTTGAAGCTATGTCAGTTATATCGCAAGTATCTGATGCTAAATCATTTGTTTCGCATGGATTTGAAGCTAAACCTTCTACATCGTATCGATTTGAAGCTAAAAGATATGTATCGCATGGATTTTGAAGCTACCCCGTTTGATTCGTCTGCATTTGCAGCTATATCACTTATATCACAAGTGTTTGAAACTAAATCATTTGTTTCGCTTGGATTTGAAGCTAAACCTTCTACATCGCATTGATTTGAAGCCAAATCATCTGTTTTGCATGGATCTTATGCTAACTCGTTTGCTTCCCCTGCATTTGAAGCTATGTCACTAATATCGCAAGTAACTGATGCTAAATCACTTGATTCGCATGGATTTGAAGCCAAACCTTCTACATCGCAGTGATTTGCATCTAAATCATGTGTTTCGCAAGAATTTGAAGCTAACTCGTTTGTTTCGTCTGCATTTGAAGGTATATCACTTATATCCCAAGTGTTTGAAGCTAAATCATTTGTTTCGCATGGATTTGAAGCTAAACCTACTACATAGCATTGATTTGAAGCTCAATCATGTGTTTTACATGGATTTGAAGCTAACTCGTTTGTTTCCCCTGCATTTGAAGCTATGTCACTTATATCGCGAGTAACTGATGCTAAATCACTTGATTCGCATGGATTTGTAGCTAAACCTTCTACATCGCATTGATTTGCATCTAAATCATGTGTTTCGCAACGATTTGAAGCTAACTCGTTTGTTTCGTCTGCATTTGAAGGTATATCACTTATATCCCAAGTGTTTGAAGCTAAATCATTTGTTTCGCATGGATTTGAAGCTAAACCTTCTACATCGCTTTGTATTGAAGCTTAATCATGTGTTTCGCTTTGACTTGAAGCTATACCTTCTACATCGCATTGATTTGCAGCTAAATCATGTGTTTCGCATGGATTTGAAGCTAACTCGTTTGTTTCGTCTGCATTTGAAGCTATATCACTTATATCGCAATTATCTAAAGCTAAATCATTGGTTTCGCTTGTATATGAAGCTAACTCGTTTGTTTCGCCTGCAGTTGAATCTATATCACGTATATCGCAAGTATCTGAACCTAAATCATTTGTTTCGCATGCATTTGATGCTAAGCCTTCTACTTCGCATTGATTTGAAGCTAAACCATGTGTTTCGCTTGAATTTGAAGTTAACTCGTTTGTTTCGCAAGCACTTCAAGCTAAATCTTGTATATCACAAGTATTTGAAGCTAAACCGTTTGATTGGCATAGATTTGAATCTAAGCCTTCTGCTTCGCATTGATTTGAAGGTAAATCATGTTTTTTTGCATTGTTTTGTAACTAACTCGTTTGTTTCGAATGCAGTTGTAGCTAAAACGTGTATAAAACAAGTATTTGAAGCTAAATCATTCGATTCGCATGGATGTGAAGCTAAGCCTTCTACTTCGCATGAATTTGAAGTTAAATCATGTGTTTCGCTTGGATTTGAAGCTAAATCATGTGCTTCGCTTGGATTTGAAGCTGACTCGTTTGATTCGCATGCAGTTGAAGCTATATGACTTATATCGCAAGTATTTGATGCTAAATCATGTGTGTCGCATGGATTCGAATCTAAATCTTCTACTTCGCATTGATTTGAAGCTAAATCGTTTGTTTCGCATGGATTTGGAGCTAACTCGTTTGTTTCTCCTGCATTTGAAGCTATATCACAAATCGAAAGTATGTGACCCTAAATCATTTGTTTCGCGTGGGTTTGAAGCTAAGCATTCTACATCGCATTGATTTGCTGCTAAATCATGTGTTTCGCATGGATTTGAAGCTAACTCGTTTGTTTCGTCTCCATTTGAAGCTATATCACTTATATCCCAAGCAACTGAAGTTAAACCATATTTGACGCATGGATTTGTAGCTGAACCTTCTACATAGCATTGATTTGAAGCTCAATCATGTGTTTTGCATGGATTTGCTGCTAACTCGTTTGTTTCCCCTGCATTTGAAACTATATAATTTATATCGTAAGGATTTGAAGCCAAATCATTTGTGTCGCATGGAGTTGAAGCTAAACCTTTTACATAGCATTGATTTGAAGCTAAATCATGTGTTTAGCATGGATTTTATGCTAACTCGTTTGTTTCCCCTGCATTTGATGCTATATCAGTTACATCGCAAGTATCTGATGCTAAATCATTTGTTTTGCATGGATTCGAAGCTAAACCTTCTACATCGCATTGAGTTGAAGCTAAATCATGTGTTTTGCATGGATTTTATGCTAACTCGTTTGTTTCCCCTGCATTTGAAGCTATGTCAGTTATATCGCAAGTATCTGATGCTAAATCATTTGTTTCGCATGGATTTGAAGCTAAACCTTCTACATCGTATCGATTTGAAGCTAAAAGATATGTATCGCATGGATTTTGAAGCTACCCCGTTTGATTCGTCTGCATTTGCAGCTATATCACTTATATCACAAGTGTTTGAAACTAAATCATTTGTTTCGCTTGGATTTGAAGCTAAACCTTCTACATCGCATTGATTTGAAGCCAAATCATCTGTTTTGCATGGATCTTATGCTAACTCGTTTGCTTCCCCTGCATTTGAAGCTATGTCACTAATATCGCAAGTAACTGATGCTAAATCACTTGATTCGCATGGATTTGAAGCCAAACCTTCTACATCGCAGTGATTTGCATCTAAATCATGTGTTTCGCAAGAATTTGAAGCTAACTCGTTTGTTTCGTCTGCATTTGAAGGTATATCACTTATATCCCAAGTGTTTGAAGCTAAATCATTTGTTTCGCATGGATTTGAAGCTAAACCTACTACATAGCATTGATTTGAAGCTCAATCATGTGTTTTACATGGATTTGAAGCTAACTCGTTTGTTTCCCCTGCATTTGAAGCTATGTCACTTATATCGCGAGTAACTGATGCTAAATCACTTGATTCGCCTGGATTTGTAGCTAAACCTTCTACATCGCATTGATTTGCATCTAAATCATGTGTTTCGCAACGATTTGAAGCTAACTCGTTTGTTTCGTCTGAATTTGAAGGTATATCACTTATATCCCAAGTGTTTGAAGCTAAATCATTTGTTTCGCATGGATTTGAAGCTAAACCTTCTACATCGCATTGATTTGACGATAAATCATGTGTTTCGCTTGGATATGAAGCTAACTCGTTGGTTTCGTCTGCATTTGAAGCTATAACACTTATATCGCAAGTATCTGAACCTAAATCATTTGTTTCGTGTGGATATGAAGCTAAACCTTCTACATCGCTTTGTATTGAAGCTTAATCATGTGTTTCGCTTTGACTTGAAGCTATACCTTCTACATCGCATTGATTTGCAGCTAAATCATGTGTTTCGCATGGATTTGAAGCTAACTCGTTTGTTTCCCGTGCATTGGAAGCTATATCACTTATATCGCAAGTATCTGAAGCTAAATCATTTGTGTCGCATTGATTTGATGCTATCTCGTTTGTTTCGTCTGCATTTGAAGCTATATCACTTATATCGCAATTATCTAAAGCTAAATCATTGGTTTCGCTTGTATATGAAGCTAACTCGTTTGTTTCGCCTGCAGTTGAATCTATATCACGTATATCGCAAGTATCTGAACCTAAATCATTTGTTTCGCATGCATTTGATGCTAAGCCTTCTACTTCGCATTGATTTGAAGCTAAACCATGTGTTTCGCTTGAATTTGAAGTTAACTCGTTTGTTTCGCAAGCACTTCAAGCTAAATCTTGTATATCACAAGTATTTGAAGCTAAACCGTTTGATTGGCATAGATTTGAATCTAAGCCTTCTGCTTCGCCTTGATTTGAAGGTAAATCATGTTTTTTTGCATTGTTTTGTAACTAACTCGTTTGTTTCGAATGCAGTTGTAGCTAAAACGTGTATAAAACAAGTATTTGAAGCTAAATCATTCGATTCGCATGGATGTGAAGCTAAGCCTTCTACTTCGCATGAATTTGAAGTTAAATCATGTGTTTCGCTTGGATTTGAAGCTAAATCATGTGCTTCGCTTGGATTTGAAGCTGACTCGTTTGATTCGCATGCAGTTGAAGCTATATGACTTATATCGCAAGTATTTGATGCTAAATCATGTGTGTCGCATGGATTCGAATCTAAATCTTCTACTTCGCATTGATTTGAAGCTAAATCGTTTGTTTCGCATGGATTTGGAGCTAACTCGTTTGTTTCTCCTGCATTTGAAGCTATATCACAAATCGAAAGTATGTGACCCTAAATCATTTGTTTCGCGTGGGTTTCAAGCTAAGCATTCTACATCGCATTGATTTGCTGCTAAATCATGTGTTTCGCATGGATTTGAAGCTAACTCGTTTGTTTCGTCTCCATTTGAAGCTATATCACTTATATCCCAAGCAACTGAAGTTAAACCATATTTGACGCATGGATTTGTAGCTGAACCTTCTACATAGCATTGATTTGAAGCTCAATCATGTGTTTTGCATGGATTTGCTGCTAACTCGTTTGTTTCCCCTGCATTTGAAACTATATAATTTATATCGTAAGGATTTGAAGCCAAATCATTTGTGTCGCATGGAGTTGAAGCTAAACCTTTTACATAGCATTGATTTGAAGCTAAATCATGTGTTTAGCATGGATTTTATGCTAACTCGTTTGTTTCCCCTGCATTTGATGCTATATCAGTTACATCGCAAGTATCTGATGCTAAATAATTTGTTTTGCATGGATTCGAAGCTAAACATTCTACATCGCATTGATTTGAAGCTAAATCATGTGTTTCGCTTGTATTTGAAGCTAACTCGTTCGTTTCGCCTGCATTAGATACTATATCACTTATATCGCAAGTATCTGATACTAAATCATTTTTTTTCGCATGGATTTGAAGCCAAACCTTCTACATCGCTTTGATTTGAAGCTAATTCATGTGTTTCGCATGGATTTGAAGCCAACTCGTTTGTTTCGTCTGCAGTTGAAGCTATACAACTTATATCCCAAGTGTTTGAAGCTAAATCATTTGTTTCGCATGGATTTGAAGCTACGCCTTTTCTTCGCATTGATTTGTAGCTGAATCATGTGTTTCGCTTGAATTTGAAGCTAACACGTTAGTTTCACGTGCAGTTGATGCTAAATCATGTATATCACAAGTATTTGAAGCTGAACCATTTGGTTCGCATGAATATTAAGCTAAACCATGTGTTTCGAATGAATTTGAAGCTAAATCATGTGTTTCGCATGTATTTGAAACTAACTCGATTGTTTCGCCTGCATTTGAAGCTAAATCATGTATATCACAAGTATTTGAAGCTAACTAACTCGTTTCGCATGCAGTTGAAGCTATATCACCTATATCCCAAGTGTTTGAAGCTCAATCATTTGCTTCGCATGGATTTGAAGCAAATCCTTCTACATCGCAATGATTTGAAGCTAAATCATGTGTTTCGCATGAAATTGATGCATATCGTTTGTTTCGTCTGCATTTGAAGCTATATCACTTACATCGCAAGTATCTGAAGATAAATCATTTGTTACGCATGGATTTGAAGCTAACTCCTTTGTTTCTCCAGCATTTGAAGCTATATCACTTATATCGCAAGTATCTGATGCTAAATCATTTTTTTCGCATGGATTTGAAGCTAAACCTTCTACATCGCATTGATTTGAAGCTAATTCATGTGTTTCGCATGGATTTGAAGCCAACTCGTTTGTTTCGTCTGCAGTTGTAGTTATACAACTTATATCCCAAGTGTTTGAAGCTAAATCATTTGTTTCGCATGGATTTGAAGCTACGCCTTCTTCTTCGCATTGATTTGTAGCTGAATCATGTGTTTCGCTTGAATTTGAAGCTAACACGTTTGTTACACGTGCAGTTGATGCTAAATCATGTATATCACAAGTATTTGAAGCTGAACCGTTTGGTTCGCGTGAATATTAAGCTAAACCATGTGTTTCGAATGAATTTGAAGCTAAATCATATGTTTCGCATGTATTTGAAACTAACTCGATTGTTTCGCCTGCATTTGAAGCTAAATCATGTATATTACAAGTATTTGAAGCTAACTAACTCGTTTCGAAAGCAGTTGAAGCTATGTCACCTATATCCCAAGTGTTTGAAGCTCAATCATTTCTTCGCATGGATTTGAAGCTAAACCTTCTACATCGCATTGATTTGAAGCTACATCATGTGTTTCGCTTGGATATGAAGCTAATTCTTTTCTTTCGTCTGCATTTGAAGCTATATCACTAGTATTTAAAGAAAAATCATTTGTTTCGCATGGATTTGAAGCTAAACCATCTACATCGCATTGATTTGCAGCTAAATCATGTGTTTCGCATGAATTTGAAGCTCAACCATCTACATCGCATTGATTTGCAGCTAAATCATGTGTCTCGCATGGATTTGAAACTAACTCGTTCGTTTCGCCTGCATTTGATGCTGTATCACTTATAACAGAAGTGTGTGATGCTGAAACATTTATTTCTCATGGATTTGAATATAAGCCTCCTACTTCGCATTGATTTGAAGATAAATCATGTGTATCGCATGGATTTTGAAGCTAACTCGTTTGATTCGTCTGCATTTGAAGCTATATCACCTATATCCCAAGTGTTTGAAGCTCAATCATTTGTTTCGCATGGATTTGAAGCTAAACCTCCTACATCGCATTGATTTGAAGATAAATCATGTGTATCGCATGCATTTTGAAGCTAACTCGTTTGATTCTTCTGCATTTGAAGCTATATCACTTATATCGCAAGTATCTGAAGCTAAATCATTTGTGTAGCATGGATTTGAAGCTAAACCTTGTACATAGCATTGATTTGAAGCTTAATCATGTGTTTTGCATGGATTCTAAACTAACTCGTTTGTTTCTTCTCCATTTTAAGCTATATCACTTATATCGCAAGTATCTGAACCTAAATCATTTGTTTCGGATGGATTTGAAGCTATGTCACTCATAGCCCAAGTATTTGAAGCTAAATCATTCGTTTCGCATTGATTTGAAGCTAAAACTTCTACATCGCATTGATTTGAAGCTTCACCATGTGTTTCGCACGGATATGAAGCTAACTCGTTTGTTTGGTCTACAGTTGAAGCTATATCACTTATATCGCAAGTATTTGAAGCTAAATGTTGTGTATCGCATGGATTTTGAAGCTAACTCGTTTGAGTCGTCTGCATTTGAAGCTATGTCACTTATATACCAATTGTTTGTTGCTAAATCATTTGTTTTGCAAGGATTTGAATTAAAACCTTCTACATCGCATTGATTTGAAGCTAAATCATGTGTTTCGCTTGGATTTGAAGCTAAACCCACTACGTCCCATTGATTTGAAGCTAAATCATATGTTTTGCAAGGATTTGATGTTAACTCGTTTATTTCCCCTGCATTTGAAGCTATATGAGTTATATCGCAAGTATCCGATGCTAAATCATTTGTTTCGCATGGATTTGAAGTTAAACCTTCTACATCGCAATGATTTGCAGCTACATCATGTGTTTCGCTTGGATATGAAGCAAACTCGTTTGTTTGGTCTGCAGTTGAAGCTATATCACTTATATCGCAAGTATCTGAAGCTAAATATTTTGTATCGCATGGATTTTGAAGCTAACTCGATTGATTCGTCTGCATTTGAAGATATTTCACTTATATCGCAATTATCTAAAGCTAAATCATTTGTTTCGCATGGATTTGAAGCTAAACCTTCTACATCGCATTGATTTGCAGTTAAATCATGTGTTTCGCATGGTTATGAAGCTAACTCGTTCGTATCGCCTGCATTTGATGCTATATCACTTATATCGCAAGTATCTGAAGCTAAATCATTTGTTTCGCATGGATTTGAAGCTAAACCTTCTACTTCGCATTGATTTGAAACTAAATCATGTGTATTGCATGGATTTTGAAGTTAACTCGTTTGATTCGTCTGCATTTGAAGCTATATCACTTATATCGCAAGTATCTGAAGCTACATCATTTGTTTCGAATAGATTTGAAGATAAGCCTTCTACATCGCACTGATTTTATAGCTAAATCATGTGTTTTGCATGGATGTGAAGCTAACTCGTTAGTTTCGCCTGCATTTGATGCTATATCACTTATATCGCAAGTATTTGAATCTAAACCATTTTTGTCGCATGGATTTGAAGCTAAACCTTCTACATAGCATTGATTTGCAGCTAAATCATGTGTTTCGCATGGATCTGAAAGTAACTCGTTAGTTTCGCCTGCATTTGAAGCCATATCACTTATATCGCAAGTATCTGAAGCTAAATCATTTGTTTCCCATGGATTTGAAGCTAAACCTTCTACATCGCATTGATTTGTAGCGGAACCTTGTGTATCGCATGGATTTGGAGATAACTCGTTTGTTTCCCCTGCATTTGAAGCTATTTCAGTTATATCGCAATTATCTGAAGCTAAATCATTTGTTTCGCATGGATTCGAAGCTAAACCTACTACATCGCATTGATTTGCAGCTAAATCATGTGTTTCGCTTGGATTTGAAGCTAAACCTTTTACTACGCATTGATTTGAACCTAAATCATTTGTTTCGCATGGATTTGAAGCTAAATTATGTATATTGGAAAAACTTGAAGCTAAATCATGTGTTCGGCATGAATTTGAAACTGCATCACGTGTTTCGCATTAATTTAATCCCAAATCATGTGTCTCGCATGAATTTGAAGCTAAATCATGTGGTTCACATTAATTTAAACCTAAATAATTTGTTTCGCATTAACTTGAAGCTAATTCATGTGTTTCGCATTAATTTAACCATAAATCATGTCTTTCGCATGAATTTGATGCTAAACCATGTGCTCAGTATGAATTTGTATCTAAATCATGTATTTCGCAATGAATTTGAAGCTAAATCATTTGTTTCGCATGGATTTGAAGCTAAACCTCCTACATCGCATTAATCTGTAACTAAACCATTTGTTTCGCATGGATTTGAAGCTAAGCCTACTATTTCGAATTGATGTGAAGCAAAATCATGTGTATCACATGGATTTTGAAGCTAACTCGTTTGATTCGTCTGCATTTGAAGCTATATCACTCATAGCCCAAGTATTTGAAGCTAAATCATTCGTTTCGCATTGATTTGAAGCTAAAACTTCTACATCGCATTGATTTGAAGCTTCACCATGTGTTTCGCACGGATATGAAGCTAACTCGTTTGTTTGGTCTACAGTTGAAGCTATATCACTTATATCGCAAGTATTTGAAGCTAAATGTTGTGTATCGCATGGATTTTGAAGCTAATTCGATTCTGAAGCTAAATCATTTTTGTCGTATGGATTTGAAGCTAAACCTTCTACATAGCATTGATTTGCAGCTAAATCATGTGTTTCGCATGGATTTGAAGGTAACTCGTTAGTTTCGCCTGCATTTGAAACTATATCACATATAGCGCAAGTACCTGAACCTAAATCATTTGTTTCGCATGGATTTGAAGCTAAGGCTTCTACTTCGCATCTATTTGAAGCTAAATGATGTGTATCACATGGATTTTGAAGCTAACTCGTTTGATTCGTCTGCATTTGATGCTATATCACTTATATCGCAAGTATCTGAAGCTAAATCATTTGTGTTGCATGGATTTGAAGCTAAACCTTATACATCGCATTGACTTGAAGCTAAATCATGTGTTTAGCTTGGTTCTGAATCTAAACCTTCTACATCGCATTGATTTGCAGCTAAATCATGTGTTTCGCATGGATTTGAATCTTACTCGTTTGTTTCGTCTGCACTTGAAGCAATATCACTTATATCGGTAGTATCTGAAGCTAAACCTTCTTCATTGCATTGATTTGCAGCTAAATCATGTGTTTCGCATGGATTTGAAGCTAACTCGTTTGTTTCCCCTGCATTTGAAGCTATAACACTTATATCGCAAGTATCTGATGCTAAATCATTTGTTTTGCATGCATTTGAAGCTAAACCTTCTAAATCGCATTGATTTCAAGCTATATCATGTGTTTCGCATGGACTTGAAGCTAACTCTTTTGTTTCCCCTTCATTTTAAGCTATATCAATTATATCACAAGTATCTCATGCTTAATCATTTGTTTCGCATGGATTTGAAGTTAAACCTTCTACATCGCATTGATTTGCAGCTAAATCCAGTGTTTCGCATGGATTTGAAGCTTACTCGTCTTTTTCGTCTGCATTTGAAGCTATATCACTTATATCCCGAGTATTTGAAGCTAAATCAGTTGTTTCGCATGGATTCGAAGCCAAACCTTCTACATCGCATTGATTTGAAGCTAAATCATGTGTTTCGCTTGTATATGAAGCTGGCTCGTTTGTTTCGCCTGCACTTGAATCTATATCACTTATATCGCAAGTATATGAAGCTAAATCAGTTGTTCCGCATGGATTAGAAGCTAAGCCATCTACTTCGCATTGATTTGAAGCTAAATCGTTTGTTAAGCATGGATTTGGAGCAAACTCGTTTGTTTCGTCTGCATTTGAAGCTACATCACTTATATCCCAAGTGTTTGAAGCTAAATCATTTGTTTCGCATGGATTTGAAGCAAAACCTTCTACATCGCATGGACTTGAAGCTAACTCGTTTGTTTCGCATGCAGCTGAAGCTATATCACCTATATCCCTAGTGTTTGCAGCTCAATAATTGGTTTCGCATGGATTTGAAGCTAAACCTTCTACATCGCATTAATTCGCAGCTAAATCATGTGTTTCGCATGGATTTGAAGCTAACTCGGTCGTTTCGCCAGCATTTGATGCTATATCACTTATATCGCAAGTATCTGAAGCTAAATCATTTGTTTCCCATGAATTTGAATCTAAACCCTGTGTTTCGCATGAATTTGAACCTAAATCTTGCCTTTCGCATGCATTTGAAGCTTAATGATGTGTTCCGCATGGATTTGAAGCTAACTCGTTTGTTTCGTCTGGACTTGAAGCAATATCACATATATCGCTAGTATCTGAAGCTAAATCATTTGTTTCGCATGGATTTGACGCTAAACCTTCCACATCGCATTAATTTGCTGCTAAATCATGTGTTTCGCATGGATTTGCAGCTAACTCGTTTGTTTCCCCTGCATTTGAAGCTATAACACTTATATCGCAAGTATTTGATGCTAAATCATTTGTTTTGCATGCATTTGAAGCTAAACCTTCTAAATCGCATTGATTTCAAGCTATATCATGTTTTTCGCATGGACTTGAAGCTAACTCTTTTGTTTCCCCTTCATTTTAAGCTATATAAATTATATCACAAGTATCTTATGCTTAATCATTTGTTTCGCATGGATTTGAAGCTAAACCTTCTACATCGCATTGATTTGCAGCTAAATCCTGTGTTTCGCATGGATTTGAAGCATACTCGTCCTTTTCGTCTGCATTTGAAGCTATATCACTTATATCGCAAGTATATGAAGCTAAATCAGTTGTTCCGCATGGATTAGAAGCTAAGCCATCTACTTCGCATTGATTTGAAGCTAAATCGTTTGTTTCGCATGGATTTGGAGCAAACTCGTTTGTTTCGTCTGCATTTGAAGCTACATCACTTATATCGCAAGTATCTGAAGCTAAATCATTTGTTTCGCATGAATTTGAATCTAAACCCTGTGTTTCGCATGAATTTGAACCTGAATCTTGCCTTTCGCATGCATTTGAAGCTTAATCATGTATTTTGCTTGGATTTGAAGCTAACTCGTTTGTTTCGCCTGCATTTGAAGCTACAGCATTCATATCGCAAGTATTTGAAGTTAAATCATTTGTGTCGAATGGATTTGAAGGTAACTCGTTAGTTTCGCTTGCTTTTGAAGCTATATCACTTATATCGCAAGTATCTGAACCTAAATCATTTGTTTCGAATGGATTTGAAGCTAAGCCTTCTACTTTGCATGGATTTAAAGCTAAATGATGTGTTTCGCATGGATTTGAAGCTAACTCGTTTGTTTCGTCTGCATTTGAAGCTATACCACTTATATCCCAAGTGTTTGCAGCTCATTCATTTGTTTCCCATGGATTTGAAGCTAAACCTTCTAAATCGCATGAATTTTAAGCTCAATCATCTGTTCCGCATGGATTTGAAACTAACTCGTTTGTTTCGTCTGGACTTGAAGCAATATCACTTATATCGCAAGTATCTGAAGCTAAATCATTGGTTTCGCATGGATTTGATGCTAAACCTTCTACATCGCATTGATTTGAAGCTAAATCATTAGTTTCGCATGGATTTGAAGCAAAACCTTCTACATCGCATTGATTTGAAGCTAAATCATGTTTTTCGCACGAATTTGAAGCTAATAGATGTGTTTCGCATTATTTTTAAGCTAAATCATGTGTTACGTATAGAATTGAAGCTAACTGGTTTGTTTCGCCAGCATTTGAAGCTATATAGCCTATATCCCAACTGTTTGAAGCTAAATCGTTTGTTTCGCATGGATTTGGAAATAACTCGTTTGTATCTCCTGCATTTGAAGCTATATCACAAATCGAAAGTATGTGACCCTAAATCATTTGTGTCGCATGGATTTGAAGCCGAATCTTCTACATAGCATTGATTTGAAGCTCAATCATGTGTTTTGAATGGATTTGCTGCTAACTCGTTTGTTTGCCCTGCATTTGAAGCTATATCACTTATATCGCATGTATCTGATGCAAAATCATTTGTGTCGCATGGATTTGAAGCTAAATTGTTTCGCCAGCATTTGAAGCTATATCACTTGTATCGCAAGTATTTGAAGAAAAATCATTTTTTTCGCATGGATTTGAAGCTAAATCTTCTACATCGCATTGATTTGCAGTTCAATCATATTGTTTCGCATGGATTTGAAGCTAACTCGTTTGTTTCGTCTGCACTTGAAGCAATATCACATATATCGCAAGTATCTGAAGCTAAATCATTTGTTTCGCATGGATTGGAAGCTAAACCTACTACATAGCATTGATTTGAAGCTCAATCATGTGTTTTGCATGGATTTTAAGCTAACTCGTCTTTTTCGTCTGCATTTGAACATATATCACTTATATCCCGAGTGTTTGAAGCTAAATCACTTGTTTCACATGGATTCGAAGCTAAACCTTCTACATCGCATTGATTTGAAGCTAAATCATGTGTTTCGCTTGTATATGAAGCTGACTCGTTTGTTTCGTCTGCACTTGAATCTATATCACTTATATCGCAAGTATATGAAGCTAAATCAGTTGTTCCGCATGGATTAGAAGCTAAGCCATCTACTTCGCATTGATTTGAAGCTAAATCATTTGTTTCGCATGGATTTGGAGCAAACTCGTTTGTTTCGTCTGCATTTGAAGCTACATCACTTATATCCCAAGTGTTTGAAGCTAAATCATTTGTTTCGCATGGATTTGAAGCAAAACCTTCTACATCGCATGGACTTGAAGCTAACTCGTTTGTTTCGCATGCAGCTGAAGCTATATCACCTATATCCCAAGTGTTTGCAGCTCAGTAATTGGTTTCGCATGGATTTGAAGCTAAACCTTCTACATCGCATTGATTTGCAGCTAAATCATGTGTTTCGCATGGATTTGAAGCTAACTCGGTCGTTTCGCCAGCATTTGATGCTATATCACTTATATCGCAAGTAACTGAAGCAAAATCATTTGTTTCGCATGAATTTGAATCTAAACCCTGTGTTTCGCATGAATTTGAACCTAAATCTTGCCTTTCGCATGCAGTTGAAGCTTAATCATGTATTTTGCTTGGATTTGAAGCTAACTCGTTTGTTTCGCCTGCATTTGAAGCTACAGCATTCATATCGCAAGTATTTGAAGTTAAATCATTTGTGTCGAATGGATTTGAAGGTAACTCGTTAGTTTCGCCTGCTTTTGAAGCTATATCACTTATATCGCAAGTATCTGAACCTAAATCATTTGTTTCGAATGGATTTGAAGCTAAGCCTTCTACTTTGCATGGATTTAAAGCTAAATGATGTGTATCGCATGGATTTTGAAGCTAACTCGTTTGATTCGTCTGCATTTGCAGCTATATCACTTATATTCCACGTGTTTGAAGCTAAATCATATGTTTCGCATCGATTTTATGCTAACTCCTTTGTTTCCCCTGCATTTGAAGCTATATCAGATATATCGCAAGTAACTGATGCTAAATCATTTGTTTCGCATGGATTTGAAGCTAAGTCTTCTACTTCGCATTGATTTGAAGCTAGATCATGTGTTTCGCTTGGATTTGAAGCTAACTCGTTTGTTTCGCCTGCATTTGAAGCTATATGATGTATATCACGAGTATTTGAAGCTAAACCATTTGATTCGGATGGATTTGAAGATAAGCCTTCTACTTCGCATTGACTTGTAGAAAAATTATATCTTTCGCATGGACTTGAAGATAAGCCTTCTACCTCGCATTGATTTGAAGCTAGATCGTGTTTTTCGCTTGGATTTGAAGCTAACTCGTTTGTTTCGCCTGCATTTGAAGCTGAATCATGTATATCAGAAGTATTTGAAGCTAAACCATTTGATTCGTGTGGATTTGTAGCTAAATCTTCTACTTCGCATTGATTTGAACAAAATTATGTCTTTCGCATGGACTTGAAGCTAAGTCTTCTACTTCGCATTGATTTGCAGCTAAATCATGTGTTTCGCATGGATTTGAAGCTAACTCGTTTGTTTCGCATGCAGATGAAGCTATATCACATATATCGCAATTATCTGCAGCTAAGTCATTGGTTTCGCATGCATTTGAAGCAAAACCTTCTACATCGCATTGATTTGCAGCTAAATCATGTGTTTCGCATGGATTTGAAGCTAACTCGTTTGTTTCGTCTGCATTTGAAGCTATATCTCTTATATCCCAAGTGTTTGAAGCTAAATCATTTGTTTCGCATGGATTTGAAGCAAAACCTTCTACATCGCATGGACTTGAAGCTAACTCGTTTGTTTCGCATGCAGCTGAAGCTATATCACCTATATCCCAAGTGTTTGCAGCTCAGTAATTGGTTTCGCATGGATTTGAAGCTAAACCTTCTACATCGCATTGATTTGCAGCTAAATCATGTGTTTCGCATGGATTTGAAGCTAACTCGGTCGTTTCGCCAGCATTTGATGCTATATCACTTATATCGCAAGTATCTGTAGCTAAATCATTTGTTTCGCATGAATTTGAATCTAAACCCTGTGTTTCGCATGATTTTGAACCTAAATCTTGCCTTTCGCATGCATTTGAAGCTTAATGATGTGTTTCGCATGGATTTGAAGCTAACTCGGTCGTTTCGCCAGCATTTGATGCTATATCACTTATATCGCAAGTAACTGAAGCAAAATCATTTGTTTCGCATGAATTTGAATCTAAACCCTGTGTTTCGCATGAATTTGAACCTAAATCTTGCCTTTCGCATGCAGTTGAAGCTTAATCATGTATTTTGCTTGGATTTGAAGCTAACTCGTTTGTTTCGCCTGCATTTGAAGCTACAGCATTCATATCGCAAGTATTTGAAGTTAAATCATTTGTGTCGAATGGATTTGAAGGTAACTCGTTAGTTTCGCCTGCTTTTGAAGCTATATCACTTATATCGCAAGTATCTGAACCTAAATCATTTGTTTCGAATGGATTTGAAGCTAAGCCTTCTACTTTGCATGGATTTAAAGCTAAATGATGTGTATCGCATGGATTTTGAAGCTAACTCGTTTGATTCGTCTGCATTTGCAGCTATATCACTTATATTCCACGTGTTTGAAGCTAAATCATATGTTTCGCATCGATTTTATGCTAACTCCTTTGTTTCCCCTGCATTTGAAGCTATATCAGATATATCGCAAGTAACTGATGCTAAATCATTTGTTTCGCATGGATTTGAAGCTAAGTCTTCTACTTCGCATTGATTTGAAGCTAGATCATGTGTTTCGCTTGGATTTGAAGCTAACTCGTTTGTTTCGCCTGCATTTGAAGCTATATGATGTATATCACGAGTATTTGAAGCTAAACCATTTGATTCGGATGGATTTGAAGATAAGCCTTCTACTTCGCATTGACTTGTAGAAAAATTATATCTTTCGCATGGACTTGAAGATAAGCCTTCTACCTCGCATTGATTTGAAGCTAGATCGTGTTTTTCGCTTGGATTTGAAGCTAACTCGTTTGTTTCGCCTGCATTTGAAGCTGAATCATGTATATCAGAAGTATTTGAAGCTAAACCATTTGATTCGTGTGGATTTGTAGCTAAATCTTCTACTTCGCATTGATTTGAACAAAATTATGTCTTTCGCATGGACTTGAAGCTAAGTCTTCTACTTCGCATTGATTTGCAGCTAAATCATGTGTTTCGCATGGATTTGAAGCTAACTCGTTTGTTTCGCATGCAGATGAAGCTATATCACATATATCGCAATTATCTGCAGCTAAGTCATTGGTTTCGCATGCATTTGAAGCAAAACCTTCTACATCGCATTGATTTGCAGCTAAATCATGTGTTTCGCATGGATTTGAAGCTAACTCGTTTGTTTCGTCTGCATTTGAAGCTATATCTCTTATATCCCAAGTGTTTGAAGCTAAATCATTTGTTTCTCATGGATTTGAAGCTAAACCTTCTACATCGCATTGATTTGACGATAAATCATGTGTTTCGCTTGTATATGAAGCTAACTCGTTTGTTTCGCCTCCAGTTGAATCTATATCACTTATATCGCAAGTATATGAAGCTAAATAATTTGTTCCGCATGGATTAGAAGCCAATCCTTCTACTTCGCATTGATTTGAAGCTAAATCGTTTGTTTCGCATGGATTTGTAGCTAACTCGTTTGTTTCGTCTGCATTTGAAGCTATGTCACTTATATCGCAAGTATCTGAAGCTAAAACATTGGTTTCGAATGGATTTGAAGCTAAACATTCTACATCGCATTGATTTGCTTCTAAATCATGTGTTTCGCATGGATTTGCAGCTAACTCGTTCGTTTCACCTGCATTTGATGCTTTATCACTTATATCGCAAGTATCTGAAGCTAAATCATTTGTTTCGCGTGGATTTGATGCTAAACCTTCTACATCGCATTGATTTGCATCTAAATCATGTGTTTCGCAAGGATTTGAAGCTAACTCGTCTGTTTCGTCTGCATTTGACCGTATATCACTTATATCCCAACTATCTGAAGCTAAATCATTTGTGTCTCATGGATTTGAAGCTGACCCTTCTACATCGCATTGATTTGCTGTTAAATCATGTGTTTCGAATGGATTTGAAGCTAACTCGTTTGTTTCCCCAGCATTTGAAGCTATATCACTTATATCGCAAGTATCTGATGCTAAATCATTTGTTTCGCATGGACTTGACGCTAAACCTTCTACATCGCTTTGATTTTCATCTAAATCATGTGTTTCGCAAGGATTTGAAGCTAACTCGATTCTTTCGTCTGCATTTGAAGGTATATCAATTATATCCCAAGTGTTTGAAGCTAAATAATTTGATTCGCATGGATTTGCAGCTAAACCTTCTACATCGCATTGATTTGACGATAAATCATGTGTTTCGCTTGTATATGAAGCTAACTAGTTTGTTTCGCCTGCAGTTGAATCTATATCACTTATATCGCAAGTATATGAAGCTAAATCATTTGTTCCGCATGGCTTAGAAGCTAAGCCTTCTACTTCGCATTGATTTGAAGCTGAATCGTTTGTTTCGCATGGATTTGGAGCTAACTCGTTTGTTTCGTCTGCATTTGAAGCTGTCACTTATATCGCAAGTATCTGAAGCTAAAACATTGGTTTTGAATGGATTTGAAGCTAAACATTCTACATCGCATTGATTTGCTGCTAAATCATGTGTTTCGCATGGATTTGCAGCTAACTCGTTCGTTTCACCTGCATTTGATGCATTATCACTTATATTGCAAGTATCTGAAGCTAAATCATTTGTTTCGCATGGATTTGAAGCTAAACCTTCTAAATCGCATGAATTTTAAGCTCAATCATGTGTTCCGCAATGGATTTGAAGCTAACTCGTTTGTTTCGTCTGCACTTGAAGCAATGTCACATATATCGCAAGTATCTGAAGCTAAATCATTTGTTTAGCATGGATTTGAAGCTAAACCTTCTACATCGCATTGATTTGCTGTTAAATCATGTGTTTTGCATGAATTTGAAGCTAACTCGTTTGTTTCCCCTGCATTTTAAGCTATATCACTTATATCGCTAGTATCTGAAGCCTAATCATTTGTTTCCCATGGATTTGAAGCTAAACTTTCTTCATTGCATTCATTTGCAGCTAAATCATGTATTTCGCATGGATTTGAAGCTAACTCGTTTGTTTCCCCTGCATTTGAAGCTATATCATTTATATCGCAAGTATCTGATGCTAAATCATTTGTTTCGCATGGATTTGTCGCTAAATCTTCTACATCGCATTGATTTGCAGCAAAATCATGTGTTTCGCTTTGACTTGAAGCTATACCTTCTACATCGCATTGATTTGCAGCTAAATCATGTGTTTCGCATGGATTTGAAGCTAACTCGTTTGTTTCCCGTGCATTGGAAGCTATATCACTTATATCGTAAGTATCTGAAGCTAAATCATTTGTTTCGTGTGGATTTGAAGCTAAACCTTCTACATCGCTTTGTATTGAAGCTTAATCATGTGTTTCGCTTTGACTTGAAGCTATACCTTCTACATCGCATTGATTTGCAGCTAAATCATGTGTTTCGCATGGATTTGAAGCTAACTCGTTTGTTTCCCGTGCATTGGAAGCTATATCACTTATATCGTAAGTATCTGAAGCTAAATCATTTGTGTCGCATTGATTTGATGCTATCTCGTTTGTTTCGTCTGCATTTGAAGCTATATCACTTATATCGCAAGTATCTGAAGCTAAATCATTGGTTTCGCATGGATTTGATGTTAAACCTTCTACATCGCATTCATTTGAAGCTAAATCATGTGTTTCGCATGGAGTTGTAGCTAAACCTTCTACATCGCATTGATTTGCTTCTAAATCATTTGTTTCGCATGGATTTGAAGCTAACTCGTTTGTTGCGCATGCAGATGGATCTAAATAACGTATATCCTAAGCATTTGTAGCTAAACCATCTGTTTCGTATGGATTTGAAGCTAATCCTTCTACTTCGAATTGATTTGTAGATAAATCATGTGTATCGCATGGATTTTGAAGCTAATTCTTTTGTGTTCCCTACATTTGAAGCTATATCACTTCTATCGCAAGTATCTGAACCTAAATCATTTGTTTCGTATGGATTTGAAGCTAAACCTTCTACATCGCATTGATTTGAAGCTAAGTCATGTGTTTAGCATGGATTTTATGCTAACTCGTTTGTTTCCCCTGCATTTGATGCTATATCAGTTACATCGCAAGTATCTGATGCTAAATCACTTGATTCACATGGATTTGAAGCTAAACCTTCTACATCGCATTAATTTGACGATAAATCATGTGTTTCGCTTGGATATGAAGTTAACTCGTTTGTTTCGTCTGCATTTGAAGCTATATCACTTATATCGCAAGTATCTGAAGCTAAATCATTTGTGTCGCATTGATTTGAAGCTATCTCGTTTGTTTCGTCTGCATTTGAATCTATATCACTTATATCGCAAGTATCTGAAGCTAAATCATTGGTTTCGCATGGATTTGATGCTAAACCTTCTACATCGCATTGATTTGCTTCTAAATCATTTGTTTCGCATGGATTTGAATCTTACTCGTTTGTTTCGTCTGCACTTGAAATAATATCACTTATATCGCTAGTATCTGAAGATAAATCATTTGTTTCCCATGGATTTGAAGCTAAACCTTCTTCATTGCATTGATTTGCAGCTAAATCATGTGTTTCGCATGGATTTGAAGCTAACTCGTTTGTTTCGTCTGCATATGAAGCTACATCACTTATATCCCAAGTGTTTGAAGCTAAACCTTCTAAATCTCATGAATTTTAAGCTCAATCATGTTTTCCGCATGGGTTTGAAGCTTACTCGTCTGTTTCGTCTGCATTTGAAGCTATATCACTTATATCCCGAGTGTTTGAAGCTAAATCAGTTGTTTCGCATGCATTCGGAGCTAAACCTTCTACTTCGCATTGATTTGAAGCTAAATCGTTTGTTTCGCATGGATTTGAAGCTAACTCGTTTGTTTCTCCTGCATTTGAAGCTATATCATGAATCGAAAGTATGTGACCCTAAATCATTTGTTTCGCATGGATTTGAAGCTAACTAATCCGTTTCGTCTGTATTTGAAGCTATGTCACTTATATCGCAAATATCTGAAGCTAAATCATTTGTGTCGCATGCATTTCAAGCTAAACCTGCCACGCAGCATTGATTTGAAACTTAATCATGTGTCTTGCATGGTATTGAGGCTAGCTCGTTTGTTTCGCATGCAGCTGAAGCTATATCACATATATCGCAAGTATCTGAAGCTAAATCATTGGTTTCGCATGGATTTGAAGCTAAACCTTCGACATCGCATTTTTTTGCTGTTAAATCATGTGTTTTGCACAGATTTGAAGCTAACTCGTTTGTTTCCCTTGCATTTGAAGCTATATCACTTATATCACAATTATATGATGCTAAATCATTAGTTTCGCTTGGATTTGAAGCTAACTCGTTTGTTTCGCATGCAGCTGAAGCTATATCACATATATCGCAAGTATCTGAAGCTAAATCATTGGTTTCGCATGGATTTGAAGCTAAACCTTCGACATCGCATTTTTTTGCTGTTAAATCATGTGTTTTGCACAGATTTGAAGCTAACTCGTTTGTTTCCCTTGCATTTGAAGCTATATCACTTATATCACAATTATATGATGCTAAATCATTAGTTTCGCTTGGATTTGAAGCTAACTCGTTTGTTTCGCATGCAGTTGAAACTATATCACATATATCGCAAGTATCTGAAGCTAAATCATTTGTTTCGCATGGATTTGAAGCTAAACCTTCGACATCGCATTTTTTTGCTGTTAAATCATGTGTTTTGCACGGATTTGAAGCTAACTCGTTTGTTTCCCTTGCATTTGAAGCTTTATCACTTATATCACAATTATATGATGCTAAATCATTAGTTTCGCTTGGATTTGAAGCTAACTCGTTTGTTTCGCACGCAGTTGAAGCTATATCACATATATCGCAAGTATCTGAATCTAAATCATTTGTTTCGCATGGATTTGAAGCTAAACCTTCGACATCGCATTTTTTTGCTGTTAAATCATGTGTTTTGCACGGATTTGAAGCTAACTCGTTTGTTTCCCTTGCATTTGAAGCTATATCACTTATATCACAATTATATGATGCTAAATCATTAGTTTCGCTTGGATTTGAAGCTAACTCGTTTGTTTCGCATGCAGTTGAAGCTATATCACTTATATCGCAAGTATCTGAAGCTAAATCATTGGTTTCGCATGGTTTTGATGCTAAACCTTCTACATTGCATTCATTTGAAGCTAAATCATGTGTTTCGCATGGAGTTGTAGCTAAACCTTCTACATCGCATTGATTTGCTTCTAAATCATTTGTTTCGCATGGATTTGAAGCTAACTCGTTTGTTGCGCATGCAGATGGATCTAAATAACGTATATCCTAAGCATTTGTAGCTAAACCATCTGTTTCGTATGGATTTGAAGCTAATCCTTCTACTTCGAATTGATTTGTAGATAAATCATGTGTATCGCATGGATTTTGAAGCTAATTCTTTTGTGTTCCCTACATTTGAAGCTACATCACTTATATCGCAAGTATCTGAACCTAAATCATTTGTTTCGTATTGATTTGAAGCTAAACCTTCTACATCGCATTGATTTGAAGCTAAATCATGTGTTTAGCATGGATTTTATGCTAACTCGTTTGTTTCCCCTGCATTTGATGCTATATCAGTTACATCGCAAGTATCTGATGCTAAATCATTTGTTTTGCATGGATTCGAAGCTAAACCTTCTACATCGCATTGAGTTGAAGCTAAATCATGTGTTTTGCATGGATTTTATGCTAACTCGTGTGTTTCCCCTGCATTTGAAGCTATGTCAGTTATATCGCAAGTATCTGATGCTAAATCATTTGTTTCGCATGGATTTGAAGCTAAACCTTCTACATCGTATCGATTTGAAGCTAAAAGATATGTATCGCATGGATTTTGAAGCTACCCCGTTTGATTCGTCTGCATTTGCAGCTATATCACTTATATCGCAAGTATCTGAAGCTAAATCATTGGTTTCGCATGGATTTGAAGCTAAACCTTCGACATCGCATTTTTTTGCTGTTAAATCATGTGTTTTGCACAGATTTGAAGCCAACTCGTTTGTTTCCCTTGCATTTGAAGCTATATCACTTATATCACAATTATATGATGCTAAATCATTAGTTTCGCTTGGATTTGAAGCTAACTCGTTTGTTTCGCATGCAGTTGAAGCTATATCACATATATCGCAAGTATCTGAAGCTAAATCATTTGTTTCGCATGGATTTGAAGCTAAACCTTCGACATCGCATTTTTTTGCTGTTAAATCATGTGTTTTGCACGGATTTGAAGCTAACTCGTTTGTTTCCCTTGCATTTGAAGCTATATCACTTATATCACAATTATATGATGCTAAATCATTAGTTTCGCTTGGATTTGAAGCTAACTCGTTTGTTTCGCATGCAGTTGAAGCTATATCACTTATATCGCAAGTATCTGAAGCTAAATCATTGGTTTCGCATGGTTTTGATGCTAAACCTTCTACATTGCATTCATTTGAAGCTAAATCATGTGTTTCGCATGGAGTTGTAGCTAAACCTTCTACATCGCATTGATTTGCTTCTAAATCATATGTTTCGCATGGATTTGAAGCTAACTCGTTTGTTGCGCATGCAGATGGATCTAAATAACGTATATCCTAAGCATTTGTAGCTAAACCATCTGTTTCGTATGGATTTGAAGCTAATCCTTCTACTTCGAATTGATTTGTAGATAAATCATGTGTATCGCATGGATTTTGAAGCTAATTCTTTTGTGTTCCCTACATTTGAAGCTACATCACTTATATCGCAAGTATCTGAACCTAAATCATTTGTTTCGTATTGATTTGAAGCTAAACCTTCTATATCGCATTGATTTGAAGCTAAATCATGTGTTTAGCATGGATTTTATGCTAACTCTTTTGTTTCCCCTGCATTTGATGCTATATCAGTTACATCGCAAGTATCTGATGCTAAATCACTTGATTCGCATGGATTTGAAGCTGAACCTTCTACATCGCAGTGATTTGAAGTTAAACCTTCTACATCGCATTGATTTGCTTCTAAATCGTGTGTGTCGCATGGATTTGAAGCTCACTCGTTTGTTGCGCATGCAGTTGGATCTAAATAACGTTTATCCTAAGCATTTGTAGCTAAACCATCTGTTTCGTATGGATTTGAAGCTAATCCTTCTACTTCAAATTGATTTGTAGCTAAATCGTGTGTATCGCCTGGATTCTGAAGCTAATTCTTTTGTGTTCCCTACATTCGAAGCTATATCACTTATATCGCAAGTATCTGAAGCTAAATCATTGGTTTCGCATGGATTTGAAGCTAAGCCTTCTACTTCGCATCGATTTGAAGCTAAATCATGTGTTTTTGGCTTGGATTTGAAGCTAAACCTTGTACATCGCATTGATTTGAGGCTAAATCATGTGTTTCGTTTGGATTTGAAGCTGACTCGTTTGTTTCGCATGCAGTTGATGCTAATTCACGTATACCACAAGGGTTTGAAGCTAAACCATTTGTTTCGTAAGGATTCGAAGATCAGCCTTCTACTTCGTATTGATTTGAAGCTAAATCATGTGTTTCACATGGATTTGAAGCTAAATCATTTGTTTCGCATGGATTCGAAGATAAGCCTTCTATTTCGCATTGATTTCAAGCTGAATCATGTGTTTCGCTTGGGTTTGAAGCTAACTCGTTTGTTCGCATGCAGTTGAAGCTAAATCATGTATATCAAGGGCATTTGATGCTAAACCATTTGTTTCGCATGAATATGAAGACAAACCTTGTGTTTCGAACGAATTTGAAGCTAAATCACGTGATTCGAATGGATTTGAAGCTAACTCGTTTGCTTCACCTGCATTTGAAGATAAGTCATGTATATCACAGGTATTTGAAGCTAAAGCATTTGATTTGTATGAATATTAAGGTGAACCATGTGTTTCGAATGAAATTGAAGCTAAATTATGTGTTTCGAATGGATTTAAAGCTAACTCGTTATTTCGCATGCAGTTGAAGCTAAATCATGTATATCAGAAGTATTTGAAGCTGAACCATTTCTTTCGCATGAATATTAACCTATACGATGTCTTTCGTTTGAATTTGAAGCTGAATCATGTGTTTCGCTTGCATTTGAATCTTACTCGTTTGTTTCGTCTGCACTTGGAGCAATATCACTTATATCGCTAGTATCTGAAGCTAAATCATTTGTTTCCCATGGATTTGAAGCTAAACCTTCTTCATTGCATTGATTTGTAGCTAAATCCTGTGTTTCGCATGTATTTTGAGCTAACTCGTTTGTTTCTCCTGCGTTTGAAGCTATATCACAAATCGAATGTATGTGACCCTAAATCATTTGTTTCGCGTGGGTTTGAAGCTAAGCATTCTACATCGCATTGATTTGCTGCTTACACATGTGTTTCGCATGGATTTGAAGCTAACTCGTTTGTTTCGTCTGCATTTGAAGGTATATCACTTATATCGCAAGTATCTGAAGCTAAATCATTGGTTTCGCATGGATTTGATGCTAAACCTTCTACATCGCATTGATTTGCTTCTAAATCATTCGTTTCGCATGGATTTGAATCTTACTCGTTTGTTTCGTCTGCACTTGAAATAATATCACTTATAACGCTAGTATCTGAAGATAAATCATTTGTTTCCCATGGATTTGAAGCTAAACCTTCTTCATTGCATTGATTTGCAGCTAAATCATGTGTTTCGCATGGATTTGAAGCTAACTCGTTTGTTTCGTCTGCATATGAAGCTACATCACTTATATCCCAAGTGTTTGAAGCTAAACCTTCTAAATCTCACGAATTTTAAGCTCAATCATGTTTTCCGCATGGGTTTGAAGCTTACTCGTCTGTTTCGTCTGCATTTGAAGCTATATCACTTATATCCCGAGTGTTTGAAGCTAAATCATTTGTTTCGCATGGATTTGAAGCTAAACCTTCTACATCGCATTGATTTGAAGCTAAATCAAGTGTTTTGCATGGATTTTATGCTAACTCGTTTGTTTCCCCTGCATTTGATGCTATATCAGTTACATCGCAAGTATCTGATGCTAAATCATTTGTTTTGCATGGATTCGAAGCTAAACCTTCTACATCGCATTGAGTTGAAGCTAAATCATGTGTTTTGCATGGATTTTATGCTAACTCGTTTGTTTCCCCTGCATTTGAATCTATATCACTTATATCGCAAGTATCTGAAGCTAAATCATTGGTTTCGCATGGATTTGATGCTAAACCTTCTACATCGCATTGATTTGCTTCTAAATCATTTGTTTCGCATGGATTTGAATCTTACTCGTTTGTTTCGTCTGCACTTGAAATAATATCACTTATATCGCTAGTATCTGAAGATAAATCATTTGTTTCCCATGGATTTGAAGCTAAACCTTCTTCATTGCATTGATTTGCAGCTAAATCATGTGTTTCGCATGGATTTGAAGCTAACTCGTTTGTTTCGTCTGCATATGAAGCTACATCACTTATATCCCAAGTGTTTGAAGCTAAACCTTCTAAATCTCATGAATTTTAAGCTCAATCATGTTTTCCGCATGGGTTTGAAGCTTACTCGTCTGTTTCGTCTGCATTTGAAGCTATATCACTTATATCCCGAGTGTTTGAAGCTAAATCAGTTGTTTCGCATGCATTCGGAGCTAAACCTTCTACTTCGCATTGATTTGAAGCTAAATCGTTTGTTTCGCATGGATTTGAAGCTAACTCGTTTGTTTCTCCTGCATTTGAAGCTATATCATGAATCGAAAGTATGTGACCCTAAATCATTTGTTTCGCATGGATTTGAAGCTAACTAATCCGTTTCGTCTGTATTTGAAGCTATGTCACTTATATCGCAAATATCTGAAGCTAAATCATTTGTGTCGCATGCATTTCAAGCTAAACCTGCCACGCAGCATTGATTTGAAACTTAATCATGTGTCTTGCATGGTATTGAGGCTAGCTCGTTTGTTTCGCATGCAGCTGAAGCTATATCACATATATCGCAAGTATCTGAAGCTAAATCATTGGTTTCGCATGGATTTGAAGCTAAACCTTCGACATCGCATTTTTTTGCTGTTAAATCATGTGTTTTGCACAGATTTGAAGCTAACTCGTTTGTTTCCCTTGCATTTGAAGCTATATCACTTATATCACAATTATATGATGCTAAATCATTAGTTTCGCTTGGATTTGAAGCTAACTCGTTTGTTTCGCATGCAGTTGAAACTATATCACATATATCGCAAGTATCTGAAGCTAAATCATTTGTTTCGCATGGATTTGAAGCTAAACCTTCGACATCGCATTTTTTTGCTGTTAAATCATGTGTTTTGCACGGATTTGAAGCTAACTCGTTTGTTTCCCTTGCATTTGAAGCTTTATCACTTATATCACAATTATATGATGCTAAATCATTAGTTTCGCTTGGATTTGAAGCTAACTCGTTTGTTTCGCATGCAGTTGAAGCTATATCACATATATCGCAAGTATCTGAATCTAAATCATTTGTTTCGCATGGATTTGAAGCTAAACCTTCGACATCGCATTTTTTTGCTGTTAAATCATGTGTTTTGCACGGATTTGAAGCTAACTCGTTTGTTTCCCTTGCATTTGAAGCTATATCACTTATATCACAATTATATGATGCTAAATCATTAGTTTCGCTTGGATTTGAAGCTAACTCGTTTGATTCGCATACAGTTGAAGCTATATGACTTATATCGCAAGTATTTGATGCTAAATCATGTGTGTCGCATGGATTCGAATCTAAATCTTCTACTTCGCATTGATTTGAAGCTAAATCGTTTGTTTCGCATGGATTTGGAGCTAACTCGTTTGTTTCTCCTGCATTTGAAGCTATATCACAAATCGAAAGTATGTGACCCTAAATCATTTGTTTCGCGTGGGTTTGAAGCTAAGCATTCTACATCGCATTGATTTGCTGCTAAATCATGTGTTTCGCATGGATTTGAAGCTAACTCGTTTGTTTCGTCTCCATTTGAAGCTATATCACTTATATCCCAAGCAACTGAAGTTAAACCATATTTGACGCATGGATTTGTAGCTGAACCTTCTACATAGCATTGATTTGAAGCTCAATCATGTGTTTTGCATGGATTTGCTGCTAACTCGTTTGTTTCCCCTGCATTTGAAACTATATAATTTATATCGTAAGGATTTGAAGCCAAATCATTTGTGTCGCATGGAGTTGAAGCTAAACCTCTTACATAGCATTGATTTGAAGCTAAATCATGTGTTTAGCATGGATTTTATGCTAACTCGTTTGTTTCCCCTGCATTTGATGCTATATCAGTTACATCGCAAGTATCTGATGCTAAATCATTTGTTTTGCATGGATTCGAAGCTAAACCTTCTACATCGCATTGAGTTGAAGCTAAATCATGTGTTTTGCATGGATTTTATGCTAACTCGTTTGTTTCCCCTGCATTTGAAGCTATGTCAGTTATATCGCAAGTATCTGATGCTAAATCATTTGTTTCGCATGGATTTGAAGCTAAACCTTCTACATCGTATCGATTTGAAGCTAAAAGATATGTATCGCATGGATTTTGAAGCTACCCCGTTTGATTCGTCTGCATTTGCAGCTATATCACTTATATCACAAGTGTTTGAAACTAAATCATTTGTTTCGCTTGGATTTGAAGCTAAACCTTCTACATCGCATTGATTTGAAGCCAAATCATCTGTTTTGCATGGATCTTATGCTAACTCGTTTGCTTCCCCTGCATTTGAAGCTATGTCACTAATATCGCAAGTAACTGATGCTAAATCACTTGATTCGCATGGATTTGAAGCCAAACCTTCTACATCGCAGTGATTTGCATCTAAATCATGTGTTTCGCAAGAATTTGAAGCTAACTCGTTTGTTTCGTCTGCATTTGAAGGTATATCACTTATATCCCAAGTGTTTGAAGCTAAATCATTTGTTTCGCATGGATTTGAAGCTAAACCTACTACATAGCATTGATTTGAAGCTCAATCATGTGTTTTACATGGATTTGAAGCTAACTCGTTTGTTTCCCCTGCATTTGAAGCTATGTCACTTATATCGCGAGTAACTGATGCTAAATCACTTGATTCGCATGGATTTGTAGCTAAACCTTCTACATCGCATTGATTTGCATCTAAATCATGTGTTTCGCAACGATTTGAAGCTAACTCGTTTGTTTCGTCTGCATTTGAAGGTATATCACTTATATCCCAAGTGTTTGAAGCTAAATCATTTGTTTCGCATGGATTTGAAGCTAAACCTTCTACATCGCATTGATTTGACGATAAATCATGTGTTTCGCTTGGATATGAAGCTAACTCGTTTGTTTCGTCTGCATTTGAAGCTATAACACTTATATCGCAAGTATCTGAACCTAAATCATTTGTTTCGTGTGGATTTGAAGCTAAACCTTCTACATCGCTTTGTATTGAAGCTTAATCATGTGTTTCGCTTTGACTTGAAGCTATACCTTCTACATCGCATTGATTTGCAGCTAAATCATGTGTTTCGCATGGATTTGAAGCTAACTCGTTTGTTTCCCGTGCATTGGAAGCTATATCACTTATATCGCAAGTATCTGAAGCTAAATCATTTGTGTCGCATTGATTTGATGCTATCTCGTTTGTTTCGTCTGCATTTGAAGCTATATCACTTATATCGCAATTATCTAAAGCTAAATCATTGGTTTCGCTTGTATATGAAGCTAACTCGTTTGTTTCGCCTGCAGTTGAATCTATATCACGTATATCGCAAGTATCTGAACCTAAATCATTTGTTTCGCATGCATTTGATGCTAAGCCTTCTACTTCGCATTGATTTGAAGCTAAACCATGTGTTTCGCTTGAATTTGAAGTTAACTCGTTTGTTTCGCAAGCACTTCAAGCTAAATCTTGTATATCACAAGTATTTGAAGCTAAACCGTTTGATTGGCATAGATTTGAATCTAAGCCTTCTGCTTCGCATTGATTTGAAGGTAAATCATGTTTTTTTGCATTGTTTTGTAACTAACTCGTTTGTTTCGAATGCAGTTGTAGCTAAAACGTGTATAAAACAAGTATTTGAAGCTAAATCATTCGATTCGCATGGATGTGAAGCTAAGCCTTCTACTTCGCATGAATTTGAAGTTAAATCATGTGTTTCGCTTGGATTTGAAGCTAAATCATGTGCTTCGCTTGGATTTGAAGCTGACTCGTTTGATTCGCATGCAGTTGAAGCTATATGACTTATATCGCAAGTATTTGATGCTAAATCATGTGTGTCGCATGGATTCGAATCTAAATCTTCTACTTCGCATTGATTTGAAGCTAAATCGTTTGTTTCGCATGGATTTGGAGCTAACTCGTTTGTTTCTCCTGCATTTGAAGCTATATCACAAATCGAAAGTATGTGACCCTAAATCATTTGTTTCGCGTGGGTTTGAAGCTAAGCATTCTACATCGCATTGATTTGCTGCTAAATCATGTGTTTCGCATGGATTTGAAGCTAACTCGTTTGTTTCGTCTCCATTTGAAGCTATATCACTTATATCCCAAGCAACTGAAGTTAAACCATATTTGACGCATGGATTTGTAGCTGAACCTTCTACATAGCATTGATTTGAAGCTCAATCATGTGTTTTGCATGGATTTGCTGCTAACTCGTTTGTTTCCCCTGCATTTGAAACTATATAATTTATATCGTAAGGATTTGAAGCCAAATCATTTGTGTCGCATGGAGTTGAAGCTAAACCTTTTACATAGCATTGATTTGAAGCTAAATCATGTGTTTAGCATGGATTTTATGCTAACTCGTTTGTTTCCCCTGCATTTGATGCTATATCAGTTACATCGCAAGTATCTGATGCTAAATCATTTGTTTTGCATGGATTCGAAGCTAAACCTTCTACATCGCATTGAGTTGAAGCTAAATCATGTGTCTTGCATGGATTTTATGCTAACTCGTTTGTTTCCCCTGCATTTGAAGCTATGTCAGTTATATCGCAAGTATCTGATGCTAAATCATTTGTTTCGCATGGATTTGAAGCTAAACCTTCTACATTGTATCGATTTGAAGCTAAAAGATATGTATCGCATGGATTTTGAAGCTACCCCGTTTGATTCGTCTGCATTTGCAGCTATATCACTTATATCACAAGTGTTTGAAACTAAATCATTTGTTTCGCTTGGATTTGAAGCTAAACCTTCTACATCGCATTGATTTGAAGCCAAATCATCTGTTTTGCATGGATCTTATGCTAACTCGTTTGCTTCCCCTGCATTTGAAGCTATGTCACTAATATCGCAAGTAACTGATGCTAAATCACTTGATTCGCATGGATTTGAAGCTAAACCTTCTACATCGCAGTGATTTGCATCTAAATCATGTGTTTCGCAAGAATTTGAAGCTAACTCGTTTGTTTCGTCTGCATTTGAAGGTATATCACTTATATCCCAAGTGTTTGAAGCTAAATCATTTGTTTCGCATGGATTTGAAGCTAAACCTACTACATAGCATTGATTTGAAGCTCAATCATGTGTTTTACATGGATTTGAAGCTAACTCGTTTGTTTCCCCTGCATTTGAAGCTATGTCACTTATATCGTGAGTAACTGATGCTAAATCACTTGATTCGCATGGATTTGTAGCTAAACCTTCTACATCGGATTGATTTGCATCTAAATCATGTGTTTCGCAACGATTTGAAGCTAACTCGTTTGTTTCGTCTGCATTTGAAGGTATATCACTTATATCCCAAGTGTTTGAAGCTAAATCATTTGTTTCGCATGGATTTGAAGCTAAACCTTCTACATCGCATTGATTTGACGATAAATCATGTGTTTCGCTTGGATATGAAGCTAACTCGTTTGTTTCGTCTGCATTTGAAGCTATAACACTTATATCGCAAGTATCTGAACCTAAATCATTTGTTTCGTGTGGATTTGAAGCTAAACCTTCTACATCGCTTTGTATTGAAGCTTAATCATGTGTTTCGCTTTGACTTGAAGCTATACCTTCTACATCGCATTGATTTGCAGCTAAATCATGTGTTTCGCATGGATTTGAAGCTAACTCGTTTGTTTCCCGTGCATTGGAAGCTATATCACTTATATCGCAAGTATCTGAAGCTAAATCATTTGTGTCGCATTGATTTGATGCTATCTCGTTTGATTCGTCTGCATTTGAAGCTATATCACTTATATCGCAAGTATCTGAAGCTAAATCATTGGTTTCGCATGGATTTGATGTTAAACCTTCTACATCGCATTCATTTGAAGCTAAATCATGTGTTTCGCATGGAGTTGTAGCTAAACCTTCTACATCGCATTGATTTGCTTCTAAATCATTTGTTTCGCATGGATTTGAAGCTAACTCGTTTGTTGCGCATGCAGATGGATCTAAATAACGTATATCCTAAGCATTTGTAGCTAAACCATCTGTTTCGTATGGATTTGAAGCTAATCCTTCTACTTCGAATTGATTTGTAGATAAATCATGTGTATCGCATGGATTTTGAAGCTAATTCTTTTGTGTTCCCTACATTTGAAGCTATATCACTTCT